>NW_022630537.1:0-75632 GCF_010909765.2 Amblyraja radiata | reverse complement strand
TCTCTCTCTCTTTCTCACTCCCTCTCTCTCACCGTCCAGTGCTGGTCGGCTCTAACTTGGGCCGGCGTTGCCGTCATTTCCGGGCTGAGACCACCCCGCAACCTGCAGGGCAACGGGGCCGGTGGCTGTAAGCGACGTCATTTCCGGGCTGATGTCCCTCTCTCCCCCCCTCCCCCCTCGCTCTATAATCTTTCAGCGGGGCGGCTCAGCCCGGAAATTACGTCGCCGCCCCTCGCCCCGTTGACCCGCAGGCCAAATATCTTAGTGTAATCAATGTTGCGGGACAACAGTTTGTGTGTGTGATATAGGGTTAGATTCATAATTCTGTCAGTTCATACTTCTTGTCAAGAATAAAATTTGACTCTGGTAATTGTCTTTTTTAATGTTTTTTAAATCATTTCTTTTTAAATGGCTCACAAGCAGTGTTTGAGTTGATTTGGTAGTAACCGGAACCGATCCGACTCGCAGGGTAATTGACATTGCGGGGCAAGTTTTTGTGTGTGATATAGGGTTAGATTCATAATTATGTTAGTTCATAATTCTGTTAATTCTTGTTAAAGAATAAAATGTTTATAAACACACATACATGAATGTGATATAAATGTATATAATCATACTAGACTAAGTGGGACCCGTTGGGTCCCAGCTTCACACGGGAGGGCTGGACACCCTACACAATATTCCACCTCTCCACCAATTCCAATATTGCTGGCCAGTGGGGGTGGGGGGGGGGCTTTCTGGTGCGCTAGTATGAGTGTTGTGGTCCGAAGGTACTGGTTTCCAGAGGGCTAGTATGGAGTTAGTGGGCCAAATGGATTTTTGGGATGGCAGCTCAGTCACTGAGGCCTGGCAGTACAATCACTCGGACCTGGCAGGCTGGCGGCTGAGAAACTGACAGAAATTCTGCCCAAAACAGGTGACAGAATGTAAGAGGGGGAAAAGGGTGGATTGAATGGATTATTGGGCTGGCAGTTCAATCACTTACAGCTGGTGGGCTGGCAGTTCACTAACTCACTGCTCGTGGGCTGGCAGTGCAGTCGTTCACGCCTGGTACGCTGGCAGTTCACTCAGTCACCACACCTACATTCAACCCCCCCCCCCCACTCTGCTCCTTGCCATTCCCCTCCCACCCACACATTCAGTGCATCTCCCTCCCCCCATGCACTCTTAGTGGCTCTCCCACAGAGCAGCCATTCCTGCCTATTAGGTTCTATTGTGATGAAGAGCACACAGCATTAAAAGTGCAAAAAGGTTTTATTAAAGTTTAAAATGTGAATGACTTAAAATATAAGAACAATTTAAATTTTAAAGATAAGATTTATTAAGTTTTTACTTGTTGTGTCTTGTTGCGTCTTGTTGTGTTCTGCTGCTCACTGCCTCTTGATGACTATTTCCTGTTGATAAAAAATATACAATTTTAATATAGAGAAAATCAGCGGTCAAATTTTAAGAAGGAACATCTGAGAATATCTCAGGTCATAATTCAACGAAGCACGCTATTAATGACAACATTCTTGGGCGATGTTCCATCCTTCAGGAAACCTTTGACATTTCCCTTCATATTTCTGTTGAGCTAGTGTGTTGGGCCAAAGGTACTGGTTTCCAGAGGGCTAGTATGGAGTTCGTGAGCTGAATGGATTTTTGGGCTGGAAACTCAGTCACTGAGGGCTGGCAGCACAGTCACTGAGGCCTGTACTGGCAGGGGAGCACCAAAATGCTAGGTGTTGCTCAAGACATCTGGAAGAATTATGTCCACAACTTCAAAGCATTCTCTCCTAATCATTGGACATTCATCCCATACATTGACTTTCACTTGCCTCGTGAAATGTGCCGTCTTAGAGTTCTTCTCGATGTTGCACAATGTATCCTCGGCCACTTGGATGGGTATCTTGAATCGAGAATGTGTAGATCTTCCACCAGGCAGAAATGTAGCTGCTATCCCAGAGGATACTACAGCAATAGCCACATCACCTTGACCTGTAACATTTCCTGACATGATGTTCAAAAAGCAGCCGAAAGACAATGTCAGTTGTTAATGGACACTGAAGATTTTGTGCAACACATTTTTTTGAGGTGGGGTCTGTCAGGTTGGGGTGGGGTGAGGGGGGTGGTAAACATCATGCAGCCAAGGGAGGGGCACAGCTTCAGGTGGGGGTTCTCGTGAGCTGATGAGAAATGGGGGGGGGGGCTCATGCAGGGGATGAGGGCGGCTTCAGTAGGGGGTGCATCCGATAGCCAGGCGTTGGGCAGCATCTTGAGGTGGGGGATGTCGGTGGAGGAGAAGTGCCAGTGAGCGATTTACTCATGACCTGTGGACACTCACTGCCTTGGAATTAACTCATGCCCTTTAGACTGACTGACTCTCACGGCTTGTGGACTGACTGATGCCCGACTTCTGAAGTCACGTCCGACTTTTGTAAACTGAAAACGGTAACATCTACATTGAGGAACAGTTTCTTCCTGACAGCCATCACGCTATTAAACATAACAAATAAGCTCTGAACTACGAAATACTATATTATTTCCCACACACACACACACACACACACACACACACACACACACACACACACACACACACACACACACACACACACACACACACACACACACACACACACACACACATATACACACACACACACATATATATTCACAAGCACTCACACACATATAAGCATGAAGATGGCGGCGCGTCCAGACGCAGCGGCTTTGCGCTCCCAAGCCCGAGTTTACTCGGAGCAGCCCGGTACCGAACGCGGCTGGAAAAACAAGGTAATTAAAAACCCCAGAACCCCTAAAACCCATAGGAACCCTAGTAACCCCGGAAACCCCAGGAGCCATAAGACGAAACTCACCTACAGGACGAGGGAATCCAAGACCCGCATCGCAATCCCGACTGGTCGCACATGGAACCGCTCGGAACTACTCAGCATTGGACGTGGCTGCGATAAACTGGCGTGTGAGTACTACAGTACCCTTACCGTCCCGTCGGAGCTGGGCAGGAAAGCCCCTTGGATCACCACTCCGGAGGGCAGGAGACGGAGCAAGCGCCGGGAACGAAAGCAGAAACGTGGAAGGCGAGCGGGGGTGCAGGACAGGCTACGGAGGGCTCCACAAAGACCATCGCTCCCAAGCGTCTTTCTGGCGAATGTCCGGTCACTCACCAACAAGCTGGATGAGGTAAGGCTCTGGATCAACACCCAGCGATCCCTGGAAGACTGCTGTGTGCTGATCCTCACAGAGACCTGGCTCAGCGCGCTGGTTCCCGATGGGGCTGTGGACCTGACCAACCGGT
Source organism: Amblyraja radiata (assembly GCF_010909765.2). Taxonomy (NCBI): domain Eukaryota; kingdom Metazoa; phylum Chordata; class Chondrichthyes; order Rajiformes; family Rajidae; genus Amblyraja; species Amblyraja radiata. The sequence continues at coordinate 72,334 of NW_022630537.1, read as the reverse complement.
CACTGCATCGTGCTGATAGAACAAAGGACTCCGGTAAGAGCAAGGGTGGCGGGCTCTGCATCTACATCAACAATGACTGGTGCACCAACCACACTGCAATAGAGAGCTACTGTTCCCCAGACCTGGAATACCTACTGCTTAAATGTGGACCGTTTTACCTGCCTCGGGAGTTTACTGTGGTTAACATCATGGCCATATACATCCCACGACAGGCTAATATTAACCTAGCGCTAGCACAGCTGCACTCGGCCATCAGTAAGCTCACCCCGACGGTGCCTTCATTGTTGCAGGGGACTTTAACCAGGTCGACCTACGTGCCACACTCCGCAAATTCCACCAGCATGTGCAGTGCCCTACCAGAGGCTCAAACACGTTGGATAAAGTGTACACCAACATCAAGGACGCATACAGAGCTCTCCCCAGCCCATCCCTGGGACAATCCGATCACCTCTCACTTTTTCTGCTGCCTGCATACAGACCCCTCATCCGCAAGTCCAAACCTGCAATAAGGACGGTCAAAATATGGCCCGAGGACGCCACCCTACAACTCCAGGACTGCTTTGATCGCACCGACTGGGACCTGTTTGCACAACAGGCTACCAGTGGTACAGAGATAGACTTGGAGGAGTACACATCCACTGTGCTCTCGTACATCAACTGCTGTGTGGAGACTGTCACAGTGGACAAGCAAATAAAGATGTTCCCAAACCGGAAACCGTGGATGAACAAGGAGGTTCAGGATCTGCTAAGGGCACGCAACAACGCCTTTAAATCCAGGGACACTTCTGCTTACAGTGCGGCCAGGTCGAACCTGAACAGAGGCATAAAAAAGGGCAAAGTCATCCACAGGCAAAGGGTAGAAGACCACTTCAATACCGCGGACACCAGAAGCATGTGGCAGGGTGTCAGGGACATCACTGACTACAAGAGCAGCCCCACCTGCCCCCACGGTGATATCACACTGGCCAACGAACTAAACACTTTCTTTGCCCGGTTCGATACTGGCAACACTGTGGAATAATCCCGGCCATAGCGGAGGGACAGGCCTTAACACTGAGCACTCGGGAGGTACAGTGCGCTCTGCGTAGGATCAATCCACGCAAGGCTGCAGGCCCGGATGGAGTACAGGGAAGAGTATTAAAGGACTGTGCTGGACAGCTGGCGGAGGTATTCACGAGAATCTTCAATCTATCTCTATCTCTGGCCACGGTCACCAAGTGCCTGAAAACAGCCACCATAGTGCCGGTGCCGAAAAAGTCCAAAATCACCAACCTCAACGACTACCGGCCGGTTGCCCTGACTCCAATCCCTATGAAGTGCTTCGAAAGGCTGGTCCTCCCCCATATTAAATCCAGCATCCCTGCCTCACTGGACTCCCATCAATTTGCATACAGGGCAAATAGATCGACAGAGGATGCCATCTCTCTGAGCCTTCACACTGTCCTGACTCACCTGGACAGACAGGGCACGTATGTGAGGATGCTCTTCATTGACTATAGCTCTGCATTCAATACGGTCATCCCCACCAAGCTCACCACCAAACTCCACCAGCTAGGCCTCAGCTCACCGATATGCGCTTGGATCCTGAACTTTCTCACGGAGCGCCCGCAGGCAGTGAGACTGGGCCCGCACCTGTCCTCCACCATCACCCTGAGCACCGGCACACCACAGGGTTGTGTACTAAGCCGCATGCTCTACTCCCTCTTCACTCACGACTGTGTCCCTGCATTCGACACCAACACCATCGTGAAGTTTGCAGACGACACAACAGTGATTGGGCTGATCACCAACGGTGATGAAACAAACTACAGAGCGGAGGTGCAGAACCTGGCGGACTGGTGCGCCAATAACAACTTGGCACTAAACACCTCCAAGACCAATGAGCTGATTATTGACTTCAGGAGGTCCCATTCTGGAGAATACGCTCCAATCTCCATTTACGGGGAAAGTGTGGAGAGAGTGTCCAGCTTTAAGTTTCTGGGCACTCACATTTCGGAAGACCTCACATGGTCCATAAACTCCGCCGCGCTGGTCAAGAAGGCACAGCAACGACTGTTCTTCCTGAGGACATTAAAAATGACTGGTCTGCCCCAACAGCTGCTGACAACGTTCTACCGCTGCACCACAGAGAGCATACTAACGTATGGCATCTCTATGTGGTATCTCAGCTGCACGGAGGCGGAGAGGAGAACTCTTCAGCGCGTCGTCAACAGAGCGCAGCGGATCATCGGGACAGAGCTACCAGCCTTGGAGGGCATCTACCACACGCGGTGCCTCAGGAAGGCCCTCGGCATCCATAAGGACTCATCACACCCCTGCCACGGTCTGTTTCAACTACTTCCCTCCGGCAGACGTTACAAGGCCTTCTACGCCCGAACCTCTAGACTCAGGAACAGTTTTATCCCAAGAGCTATAGCGGCTCTGAACCGGCCCAATAGTACAAAGTGAATTTACAGAAAACTCTTCTTTAAGTGTCGAATAGGTCAGGAGGACACATTATTGGCAACAATGCTGAATACAAGATTCAACTGTCGGCTCATTATGCCAGTTTATCCACTAAACAAAAATCAGATTCATTTCTGGTTTCTGGAGGGTGTGCCCCCCACCCACTCCCTTTGGACAGTCTCCCTCAGATGGTCACGTCAGTCAATTCAGCTTACTTATTTATGTATTGCATTTATTTACCTTTCTTGTACATCAGTGGAGCTGCACACTAAATCTCGTTGCACTGACGTGCAATGACAATAAAGATATATTATTATATTATATTATTATTATTATGCACACACTCACACACACACACACACACACACACACACACACACACACACACACACACACACACACACATACACACAAACATATTCACACACACATATTCAGACACACATAGGTACACCCACATATTCACACATACACACACATATACACACGCACATATTCATACACACACGCATATACACACGCACATATTCACACACACACACACACACACACACACACACACACACACACACACACACACACACACACACACACACACACACACACACACACACACACACACACAGACTCATTCACGCACACACAAACTCAATGACACACACATTCACACAAAGACCCACACACACATAGACTCATACACACGCACACGGTCTCACTCACTCATACACTCACACAGACTCAATCACACACACATACACAGACTCATTCCCCTCTTCATGACGCTGCCCTATGGGTGGTAAATGTCGTGCAGCCAAGGGCAGCTTCAGGCGGGGGTTGTCGTGAACTGATGAGAAGGGGTGGGGTGCCCTCATGCAGGGGATGTGGAAGGCTTCAGTAGGGGGTGCATCCTATAGCATGGCAGAGGGCAGCGTCTTGAGGTGGGGGATGTCAGTGGAGGAGGGGGGCAGTGAGCCATTTACTCATGACGTGTGGACTCACTCACTGCCTTGGGATTAACTCATGGCCTTTGGACTGACACACAGCTTGTGAACTGACTGATGCCCGACTTCTGGAGTCACGTCCGAATTTTGTAAACTGAAAACTGTAACATCTGCATTGAGGAACAGCTTCTTCCTGACAGCCATCACGCTATTAAACATAACAAATAAGCTCTGAACTACGAAATACTATATTATTTCACACACGCATATATATTCACATGCACTCACACACATGCACACACACTCACACACTCATATTCACACACACACACACACACACACACACACACACACACACACACACACACACACACACACACACACACACACACACACACACACACACACACACACACACACACACGCACATATATAATCATGCACACGTACACACACACATATTCACACACACACACACACACACATACATACACATACACACACGCCCATATTCACACACGCACACGCACACATATTCACACACACACACACACACATATATACACACGTATTCACACGCACACATTATCATACACATATTCACACACACTGACTCATTCACGCACACACAAACTCAATGACACAAACATTCACATAAAGATCCCCACACACACAGACTCATACACACACACACGGACTCACTCACACACAGGAGCCACCCCGGCACGAAAGCCACCCTCCAAATGACCCAGAATATGTTCTACTGTTCTACTGGCCCGGAATGACGAAAAGACCGAAACGTGTGCTATTTGCAACAGTCACCACAGCAGCAGAAGCAACCTCTTCTGCCCCAACCAGCTCGTTCCCTCCCGAGGTCCTCACTGGCCGCCGACATCTTTGAATGCATGGAAAACACTATCTTGTTCTTGTGGACTCTTACTCGGGATGGTTCGAAATAGATTTACTACAAACCATTTCCTCTGAGTGTGATCGAGAATTTGCAACGACACCTCTTCGTACATGGCTCCCCTGTAAGCATTCAGACTGACAATGGCAGGCAATTCACCAGCCAGGTATGCAAGAACTTTGCTAAAAGATGCAACGTCCAACACGTCACCAGCAGCCGAGAATTCCCGCAGTCCAACGGACTGGCCGAGCGCGCTGTTGGAGCGCGAACCAACTCATGAAACGTTCCTTCCTGGAAAAACCCGGCGACTACCTGGACTTGCTCAACCAACGAAACATTGCACGGGACAGCGTTCTTGCCTACCCCGCCCAGCGACTAATGTCCCGACAGACATGTCCACCCTTGCCTGTCTCTCAGCAGCAACTGCAGCCGCGCGTCCGCTCCCCGCCCGCGATACAGAAACAACTTAACCGCGATACACAAATGTGTATCTACGACAAGTCATGCAAGCCGCTTAAACCACTGGCACGTGGACAAGTGGTTCGCCTGCAAACCGACAAAGGACATACCCGGCTGGGGCACGTTTACGACCCTTCCAAAGAAACACGTTCCAACCTGGTCGAAGTGGACGGTGTCATCTACAAATGCAACCGACAACATAACCTTCCAGTGAAGGCTCCGCGTCCTGCGCCTACAGGTCCTGATGCCCGGCCTCTAGTGTTTGCCCCAACGCCTGTTCCAGCTACTCCACCTCTTGCTGTAATTGCTACCACGTGTTCCCCGCGTCGGTCTACTCCTGGCTCGCCTGTGGCGACTTCTCCCACCGGGCCCGCCGGTCGCCGGTCGTGTCCCCACTCCCGGTTCCAATTTCTCCTCCCGCAGAGGAGGGTGAGGCGGTCTCCTGCCGGACAAGGGCCGGACGGGTTTGCAGACCGCCCATTAGATATGGTGATTTTGTATAATCCTGCTATGTTTCCCTCAGAATATTGTTTAAGGCAACGTAGTTGCTTTTCATCTTATACAAGAAGAGATGTAGATTGGCTATTGCATGCTAGCCAATTATAGTGTTTGTTAGTAGGAGTCCCGCCTAGTACATGCTTTATATTATTAGGAACTCGCTGACGTCAGGTAGTAGATGCAGCAGCTTGGACATGTAATATACTGTATATCCAATACCGTGGAGTTCAATAAAAAGTGTTGTACCTTTAATTGTGTACGAGTCCGGTAATTAGTGTGATTTTATATTCATTAATATTGATTGGGAATTCCATGTAACGGAAGGATTAGTTAGGGTGGCGGATGTTGAGCCCGTTCAGGAATTGTTCTGAATCTATAGGTGGAAGACTCGACCTCATCTGCGCTCAATTTCTTCTTTTGAACTGATGCCGGGCTAGCTGTTAATTTGTTAGTGATAATAACGACGTGGAACGTGTAGGACAAGGAATACAAGCATTTTGTTTTACAGAATGTGGTTCACAGGGAGAAAGGGTGGTGAAGAATCCGACCGCCTTCATGACGCATGTCATTGAGTACAAGCATAGGAACGTCATGCGCAAAATGAACAAAATGTGGGCACACGTTCATAGAATTAGGCCATTCTGCCCATCAAGTATTCTCCGTCACTCAATTATGGCTGGTCTATCTTCTCACTCGACCCCATTCTGCTGCCGTTTACCCATAAACACTGACACCCGTACGAATCAAGAATCCATCTATCTCAGCCTTAAAAATATTTATTGATGGCTTCCACAGCCTGCCGCGGGAAATGAATTCTGCAGATTCACCACCCTCTAACTAAAGACATTTTCCATCATGTCCTGTATGGCCACACAAATTGTGTGCAGTTGTAGTGGGTGTTATTCCTGGAGCGCAAGAGCTTTTGAGGTGACATTGACGTATATAGCATTATGAGAGGTAAAGAGAATATGGTTCGACATAGGATTTTAAACAGGGTAAGGGAGTCTACAAGAAGAAGTCAACGAAATGTTAAGAGGTGAAATATTAAGAGTTGTAGCATGGTGCGGTATTCCATGATCAGGTTGTACAGAACAAACTGGAACAGAGGTGACCGAGGACAGAAATGTCTGTGTAGGAATGGGAAGGTGACTTAAAGTGTCCAGATCAGGTTGGTTCACGTGGGCAGAGCTAAGGTGTTTCGCGAAACGATAGCCCAGTCTGCGTTTCAAAGGTTCAAAGGTTCTAAGGTTATTTTATTAGTCACATACACCTAGGTGTAGTGAAATGCTTCTTGCCAATGCAGCACATAAAGAAAGAATACAAACATAACAATAATAAAGAAATGTAAACATAAAAACATCCCCCCACAATGGCTCCCACTGTGGGGATCGGCACAATGTCCAGTCCCCATCACCAGTTCACCCATAGTCGGGCATATTGAGGCCTCCACAGTTGCCTCTACGGAGGCCCGATGTTCCAGGCCGTTCTCGCCGGGTGATGGTGCTCCGGCGTCGGGAGAATCCACACAGCAGCTTGGGACACCTGAAATGGCCGCTTCCCTTACCGGAGTCTTACCGGACTTTGGTCTCGCCGATGTATAAGGGGCCAGATCTTGAACAACGGATACAGTAGATGAGGTTGGAGGAGGTGCAATGAACCTGAAAGGACTGTCGGGGTCCCTCGACTGTCGAAGGAGGAGGTATAGCGACAGGTGTTGCATCTTCTGCGGTTGTAGGGGAAGGTACTTGGGGAGAGGTTGGTTTGGGTGGGAAGGGAGTTGCGGAGGGGACGATCTCTGTGGAAGGCCGAAAGGGGTGGAGATGGGAAAATGTGGCTAGTGGTGGGATCCCGTTGGAGGTGGTAGAAATTTCGGAGAAATATGTGTTGTATGCGACGGCTGATGGGATGGGAGGTAAGGACTAGCGGCCCTCTTGCGGCTAACGGGAAGGGGGAGCAAGGGTGGCGCTGCGGGGTTTCAAGGAGACACAAGTGAGGGCCTCATCTTTGATGGGAGAGGGGATCCCCAAAAGCATAAAGAATGAGGACATATCGGATGTTCTAGTATGGAACACCCCACTTTGGGCGCAGAAGCGACCTAGACGGAGGAATTGATAGCAGGGGATAGAGTCTTTGCAGGAAGCAGGGTGGGAAAAGTGTAGTCGAGATAGTTGTGGGAGTCAGTGGGTTTGTAATAGACGTCAGACATTAGTCCTTATCTTGTGATGGAGATTGTGAAGTCAATGAAGGAGAGGGAGGATCGGAATCTTCAAAGTAAATTTGAGTGCAGGATGGAAATTGGTGGTGACGTTTATGAAGTCCATCAGTTCTGCATGGGTGCAGGAGGTAGCACCGATGTAGTCACCGATGTAACAGAGATAGAGTTCGGGGATAGGGCCAGTGTACGTCGGGAACAGAGATTTCCTACAAAGATGCAGGCATAGCTGGGGCCCATGCGAGTGCCCATAGCTACGCCTTGGACTTGGAGGAAGTGGGAAGAATCAAATGCGAAGTTGTTCAGGGTGAGGACCGGCTTCACTAGTCGGAGTAGATTGCTAGGGGAGGGACATTGAATGGCTCTGCAGTCGAGGAAGAAACGGAAGGCTTTAAGGCCTTCCTGGTGGGGGGTGGGGGTCCAAGTAGGCGAGGAAGCGTTTATTGAGGGTGTGGATCTGGCGCTGAATGAATTACAGGTGAGGACCATTGCAGTTGTGGGTGAGTGAGGCCCGGCGCTGCGGGAGAGTGAGAGCGAGAGCGAGAGCCTGCTGGTGCCGCCGCATCACAGCCAGTGTAGAACGCAGGGCACGGAATGAGAACTTCCACTGTCGGTGCCTGTAATCCGGGTTGGGTCCGAACGGGGACGTCTGGAAACAAAGCTGGAATCCACGAGGTAGAAGATGGAGGCGCAGACAAGCACCGGGAAAACACACGTAGCTGTGGTGCCCCCCTGGTCGAACCTCTGCCGACCTACTTTAAGTCCAAGATACTTCACATGCCCTTCGTCTCTTTAATGACTTCCTATTTCCGAGCCCTCACTTCCTCATCTTTACTATGGACGTTCAGTCACGCTACACCTCCATCCCCCACCAGGAATGCCTTAGAACCAGACCGCAGAATCATCCAAATTCCCTCCTTTAACAATCTTCTCCGCGTAGTGGAGCTTGTCCTCACCCTCAACAACTTCTCATTTGACTCTTCCCACTTCCTCCATGCATCCGTATGGGCCCCAGCTATGCCTGCCTCTTTGTAGCGTACGTTGACCAATCCCTGTTCCAGGCGTACACTGGCCCTATTGCCGAAATATATCTCCGTTACATTGATGATACATCGGTGCGACCTCTTACACCCATGCAGAACTCATGCATCAACTTCACCACCAATTTTCATTCTGCATTCAAATTTATTTCGACTATCTCCGACACCTCCCTCCCCTTTCATGAGCTCACAATCTCCATGGCAAGAAGTAGACTATTGACTGACGTCTATTGCAAACCCACTAACTTCCACAACTGTGTTGACTACATTTCCTCCCACCCTGCTTCCTGCAAATACTCGATCCCCTACTCCCAATTTCTCCGTCTACGCCACCGCTGCGCCCAAGTTGAGGTGTTCCACACTAGTACATCCGAGAACCTCATGCTTAAGGGAACGGGGATTCCCCTCTCCCATCATAGATGAGGCCCTCACTCGTGTCTACTGGGTACCCCATAACTCCGCCCTTGCTCCCGCTTCCTCTCGTCGCCACAGAGACAGAGCCATTACCTTCAACCGTCGCACACAACAAGTAATCCTCAGAAATTGCCGCGAACTCCAACGGGATCCAACCAGTAGCCACGTTTTCCCATCAACCCTTTCCGCCTTCCGCTGGGACCTTTCCCTCCGCAACTCCCTGGTTAACTCATCCTTTCCCACCCAAACCACCCCCTCCCCGGGCACCTTCCCCTGCAACCGCAGAAGATGCAACACCTGTCGCTATAACCCCTCCTTCGACTCAGTCCAAGTATCCTGATAGTCCTTTCAGGTTAGACAGAGGTTAATTTGTACCTTCTCCAACCTCATCTACTGTATCCGTTGTTCAAGATGTGGATACTGATACATTCGCAGAAGTAGGCGATCGATTGGCGGAACACTTTCGCTCAGCCCACGTGAACCAACTTGATCTCCATGTTGCTGCATGCTTTAATTTTCCTTCCCATTACGACCCAGATCTTTCGGTTTCATCTGTTTTTAGAGTGAGGCTAATCACAAATTGGAGGTTCAGCATCTCATATTTCGCTTGGACTGCTTACAGCCCAGTGGTATGAATATTGATTTCTCTCACTTCAAGTAGCCCTGGCTTTCACACTCTCTCTATCAAGTTTCAGTAGCTTCTCACTTTCACCCTACAAACAGTTAACACTGGTCTGTTTCCTTTGTGTGAGTGTGTGTGTGCCTGCGTGTACCAGGGGAGGGAGTGCCTCTGTGCACGTCTGTACGTTGGGTTTGTGTGTGTGTGTGTGTGGGGGGGGGGTCCGTGTGTGTGTGTGTGTGTGTGTGTGTGTGTGTGTGTGTGTGTGTGTGTGTGTGTGTGTGTGTGTGTGTGTGTGTGTGTGTGTGTGTGTGTGTGTGTGTGTGTGTGTATGTGTATGTGTATGTGGGGGGGTGGGGGGTGGGGGGGGGGGTGCGCTTCCACCTTCACAGTAATATAGACATAGAGTTATGGTTTAGCTGGATATGGGCCAAACGCGTGCAGATGGGAGTAGAGTAGCTGGGACATGTTGGTCGTAGGAGAAAGGTTGGGCCGAACGGCCTGTTTCCATGTTGAATAACTCTATGAATCTATGACTCCATGATACGGGCCATCTGGTCGAACAGGTCCACGCCGGCCATCGGTCACCCATTCATTAGTTTTATGTTATCCTACTTTCCCCATCCACATCCGGTACACTAGGGGCAATTTACAGAGTTTAATTGACCGATAAATCCTTATGTCTATGGAATGTCGTGGGGAAACCGGAACGTTCGGACGAAACGTACACGGTCAAAATGAGAACGTGCAAACGTCACACACAGACACATCCGGGATCGGGATCGAATGCGTGTTTCTGACTCGGTGAGGCAGCAGTTCTACCGGCTACCGCACTGTGTCGCCATAGTCTTCTCTGACTGCACGTGATTCTTAATCCTGCATTATTTATTTATCCATACACTAATCTAAAAGCACTTAACATTTAACTATTGTTCAGGAAGGTGTTGAGTAATTTTCCAGCTGTGTTGTGTTGGAAATATTTACTGCAACAATATGTGGGGAAATATATCCTTTATCAACCGGCATTTGAAGGAGGAAGAAGGTAAAATGTATTCGCCTTCCGTCACAGTGAGAAGTGCGAGGTCTCCGATAGCAAGATGGATGCGGCCTGTGCTGGTGGGGACTCGGATGGATTGACGTGAATGCGTGGTCTCGGTGTTGCGGGGACGTCATAACGCGGGAGCGTCCTGGAGTCCGGTGCGGGTGCGGACGGCTTTCTGACAGAGAGAGCGACAAACGGTCGGTGCAACTCTGGTCACATCACGGTGAAGCGTGTGTGTGGCCCGGACATTGGACTGACGGCTATGCTGTTTGCCTTGGGGTTTCCCGCACGCCGCTGTGGCGGCTCCTTATGTTTAAGTTTTTATGTAACTTTGTATCTTGTTGCTTTTTTTGTATGATTCTATGGTAACATCAAATTTCACTGTATCTCAGTGTACACGTGACAATAAAGGACTATCAAACTATTGATCTGTTAAACTATTTTACCACATCTAGAAAGATGGGCGAATATTCACCAAAGCTTGTTGCATGAGCTTCATTCCCTGTTTTAAGAAATAACATAATAAACACCAGGGCAGATGCATCATACACAGAACCAATAAAAACAAAACATACAAATAAACACAAATAAAAATTTAGACATAATTCTCCACAGATATGTCATCCAGCTCTTCAGTTCCTCTCTGAATTTAGACTGAGTTACCGCATAAATACACGTGTTTGTGCAGCAAATCAACAGCAGGAGCATGTAGCTGGTTTCGTCCGCGATAAGCAACGGGTCACTGAAACCGGTAGAATAAAACCGCGTTGTTATCTGTGTCCAGAGGAAACATATACCATACGTAATCCAAAGCATAATGAAGTTGCCCGAAATGGCAAAGAGCAAGATGATTGAATTCCTTCTGCTTTTCAGCTCGGAATCATTCTGATTCGCACCATTCTTGCTGCCTCTCAGATTCTTGCGGACTTGACTGGCCATTAAAATGTGCCCGACTGTTAGAGCGTTGAGCAGTAATATCAGGAACATTGGGAGCAGAGGGCTGAAACATCGGTGAATCCAGGTGCATAATATCCATGTGGGTTCAATGAAGCATTCTTGTTTTACATTACAGCCCCATGCTACATTATGTATTGATATAGAAGGTTCAAATGCAAAGTACCAGGGCATGTTTTGCAGCAGAACAGCGGACACACAGTTGCTATAACCCTGGCTGCAGTTTTCTCGGTGCAAAATCTGGATCTCAGCATGTGGCAACAAATCATCAAATATCGATCAAATGTGAACGAGAGTGTTAACCACACGGACATGTTTGTGACTGCGTGGTTAAGGGCCTTGTGGAAGGAGTAGACTTGAGTAATGAAGAGAAAAGTTGTGGGGAAATATAGCTGATTGATACGATAAAGTAAAACGTCAATGACAGCAACCAACAGATCCGCCGCAGCCATGGCCACAAGATAGCGTGATACACATTTGGAGAGACCGCACTTTCCCCGGGACAGGCTCACAATCGATATCACATTAGCTGTGTTACGGAAATAATCAGAAATCAACAAAGTGCAGTAACAGTGTAGGTTGCAGGGTGCCCCACGTAACACGCGATTTCTCAGGAAGATTAGAGTTGAGATAGACATTCATGAGAGGGCGAGCGGCCACCGCACACAATGTTTTAAAGGTTGGGCGACGAGAAAGAAAAGCATTTGCACTGTTAGGACTGTCGCCAGTGTTGACGGGCGAATGCAATCGCAATATATGAGTGCATGAAAATAATGATAATTTTACAATGTATTTACACGAATAGTATTGTTCTGGTGTTCGCGGCAGGGGCAGTATCAGACTACAAATATGTGATCTGAAAATGAAGCGAGACGCCTCGGCGTTTTACTTGTGGCAAATAGTGAAATCAAATGCCACCAGATATCTTATAATGCATGTCTTAATTTTAGCCGTGATTTTCTACGTCTTTAACTCATTTACATTTCGTTTCATTAACTTGAAATTTGCATTTCTAACAGTAAACGATGCCGTTATTTTGCATCGAATTACATCGATACAGTTAATTGCACTTATTTTCATCATTTTCTGACTGAAACTTCCCGCAGTAAATCAATAAAATCAATTGTTTTCACTTAATCATTTCAATTCATCAGTCAGTCACCGCTCTTGTCCTACCCTCTCGGTAATATCTCGCCAGTTATAAATTGTATAAATGTCTCATTTCCCTATTGCTGTTTACACACACATTGTGAGAATATCGGAACCGCCACACACACATACTTGAGATTCTGACCAGTGTCACGCAGAGACGGGTCCTTCCTTCAGCCGTTTACCCGGTGCAATGGTTCCCTGCGGCAGCGATGTTGCTGCTGTCACAGATGCATGCATGCATGCAGCTCGTCAGTTTTTCAACTTGTTTTTATTTTTTTAGTATGTTTTAAAGTCTGTATTTAATGTTGCTTTGTGTGCTTTGTGTGGGGGGTGGTGTGGGGGGGGGGGGGAAGGGGGAAACCGCTTCGGTCGCCTCCTCCACGGAGAGGCGAGTTTTTCCAGGTCGCCTCCCCCGTGGCCTAACATCAAGGATCGACGCGGCCTTTCCCGGAGACGCGCCCTGGGCTTCAGCGGCGGGCGCAGCGTGGACTCTCGGCGTGGAGCGGGTGAGCCCTCGCTGGAGGGGAGCGCTCCGTTTCGCTGGCCCGGGGCAGCCGGCAGCCTGAAGTCGCAGCCTGAAGCCGCGGTCTGCAGAGCTCCAGCTGGTGCGGCGTCTACAGCCCGGGATCTCACGTTGGGGACCCGGGGGAAGAAGAAGCCATCACTGCCGGCCCGCGGCCGATTTCTACCGCGGGTCCGGCATGGACTTACCATCACCCCTGGAGGGGAGCTTCGACCGCCGGCCCTGCAGTCTACGGTGCTTCTGGCTGCGGCGGGGACTTAAATCTTGACCGCCGGTCTGCGGCCTACAACAACTTAAATCCGCGGTCTCCGGTGAGGAAGAGCCGATCCTGGACTGACTCTGGACTCTGGTCCTGACCACGGGGGGGAAATGGGGGAGGACTGGCCAAATCGTGTGCCTTCCACCACAGTGATGAATGCTGTGGTGGATGTTTGTGTTACAGTTTTATTGTGGTTGTGTGTTCTTTATCATTGTATCGCTGCAGACAACCCAAATTTCCACCAGCCTGGCTGCGTGGCAATAAATTATATCTAATCTAATCTAATCTACAGAAGGCAACTGCTTCTCACGCGCAAGGACAGAACAATGCGTAGAGAATGAAATATTGAGCGGGGCGCTTGAGTAGACTATGTTTATTCCTGCTAAGAGTGGATATCCACCCATGATAGGCATTGCAATGATGATGAATAATATCCTTCACCTGGGCGTAAAGCAGTGGAGACATTGTGGCCAACGGCACCGCAGCCGGATTCATGTTTATTCAGAACCCAGAGTGTATCTGTTGGAACCGAATGGCTCACGATATATGTGTGCACAGAGGGGACGAGGAAGCGCGGTTTGTTACACCTGTAAATGACGAGACAATACAATATTTTATTACATGTCATTGGAACCTCAGTGAGGCTCAAACGAAACTCCGTTTGAGCTTCACGTTACCTGGTGTCACCGTATAGGAAGAGCTGATGAATGGAAACTATAATGTAAACACAAAATATTTTATTGACTACAGGAAGTTTCAGTCAAACAGACCATTAATGAATGACATTAATTCATTTCAAACAATTGCAGCATTTGCTGTTGACAATGTGCATTTCAGGTGACCGAAACGAGGTATTATTGAGTGCAGCCCTTCAGAAACACGGCTGTGGTCGTCTTTCAATAGATTGGAGGACAGGGAAATCTAAACATCACACATCTGCCAAGATTAAAGTAAAAAATGCTTTCATGGACGATTCGTAACATAGATCCAATTACTTACCCAGAATTCCAAACACTGCTATAATCGGGTAATACATCATTGCTGCCTGGACGATGGGAGGCAGCAGAAAAAACGGATAATCGGTGAATATAGTTTTCATCCTGGAGAGAGATGAGAGAGAAGCACAAAGCTCGATGCTAGAATGCAACTGACAGCGCGTTGCAGAGAAAGGCTTCATATCTACTAGAGATTGTATTCCCCTGGGATCAGGAAGACACAAACAAGAACATTAACATCACCTCATGGTACCTGAACATCGTATCAACAATATTCACAGCTATGATTTCACCACACGATATATAACCACTATTGATGTTTTAACCTAAGTGAAAGTATCTGAACGAGAGATTATATATTTACGTAATGTCCCTCTAATTCTGATTTAAATGTCTGTATGTTCAACATGTCCGGCCTCGCTTCTCTTCTTCTGTAAAACAGTTCTTCTATGCCGAAGCTCAAACTAAATTCAACAAGCTGTAACAAACTTTCAAAGTTTCGCTAGACTCGCAGTGATAGAACTAGATTCGAATCAATATGAGTTTTGATTCGCGAGAGGTTATTAGAACAATGGTACATTTAAAGCCGGGACAGGATTGTGTGTTCAGTAAATTACAATGTTGGGAGTGGATGGCAGCAAATGTAGCCGTAGAGTCATAGAATCATAGAGTCTTACATTGTGAAAACAGGGCCTTCGCCCCAACTCTCCCACACCTTCTAACATGTCTTACGTACATGTCTTCTGCATGTATTTAGCAAAGACATGCGAGTGTTGGAGTTGCTAGGACACTGCGAGTCTCATGCATCTCCCGGTGCGGATGACGACGCGGGGATAGGCGAGGAGGGGGCACGGGTTTGCTCCTGAGCAGGGGCACTGTAGTGCAAGGTACTTTGCGGCTGACCTTGATGAATAAGCCGCAGTTGTCACAGACTTCGTCAGCAAGTGTATTGGGGATCGTGCACCAAAAACGGCGATAGTTGATTCCATAACAGAATCTACGGATAAAGCGCGAGCTCGTCTCCCACGCGATGTTCATGTCTGCAACGTTCAGGTCAAATGATCCCGAACGGTAAAAGTTGTCTACTTACGATCTTCGCAGAGTTATTCAGGGTAACCCGAGGGATGTGCGGACAAGGATGAAGTCCCGAGGCAACTGCACGGATGTCGGTGGTTTGCGGCAAGGCATGCACGGGATAGGATCAAAGCATTAAATGCATCTTTACTCTCCACTAGATTATGAGTATAACCTACTTGAAGAAGACGGCCTTCACCCTGATGCAAAGGGAAGCTAAGATAGCGTGCCTTAATTGCTATCCTCCAATTACTCTGGCATCCAGCACCGGCAAGTACTTCCAGATGTTGGTGATGGCGCACAGTCTCTCCAGCCTCCCAGACAAATTGACCCGTTGCATTTACCTACAGTCGCAACACGTCGACAGAGAACGCCACTTCCTTGACCCCTAAACATCTTTAGAAAAAGGATTCCTGCTTCAGGCTCCTATTGCTCGGCTATTACTCCGCCTTCAATGTCATTATCACCTCCAATCGTATCGCCAATTTCCTGAACCTTGAAGTCAGCATCCCTCTCCGCCACTATTCCCTCCGGTTTCTGACCCAAATATCATGATCAGTCAGGATAGGTGAACACCTCGTCCACTATAATTCTCGACACGGGTGTCCCATACAGATGCGGTCCCGGTCCTCCAGAAGGCGCCCCATATCCCCACGACCCGCGGCCAAGATGCAAGCACCACATTAAAGCAACAGTCAAGAGGGCACACAACCGACTTCACTTCCTGAGGAGACGGAGGGAAATCGGCTTCTTTCAATGACTCTTACGGATACACGTGGACAGCATTTCGTCGGGTGGCAACACTGCTTGTTTCGGGAACACTCTGTTCAAGGCGCAGGTAATTGGAGTGTAGATAATGTATCTTAGTTCATCACACAAACATCATTGATTCCATCTACACTTCACACTGTTCGGAAAAGCAGCCAATACACATAAACTTGTCCCAGCCCGGTCATTCTTTCTACTCCATGCACTCCTCTGGCAAAAGACACAGAAGCCTGAAAACGCACTCCACTAGACCCGAGAACGGCTTCTTCCCCTGCATTGTTAGGCTTATTTATGGCCTTTCCATGAGTTGAGATTTCATGTTCATAAGTTATAGAACCAGCATTCGGCCATTAGGCCCATTGTCAACTCCGCCATTCAATTATGGCTGATATATCCGTCTCAACCATCATGTTTCACTTGTACCTTTCTACTATCTCCGTTGACGAGATGTGTGTGTGACGGAGCCTATCCATGAAGTAATCTGCGGACGGTGGTGACGAAGACAGCGTCAGATTATCCACGAGATGTGGAGAGTCACCGTGAAGAGATTTGTGAGCTCCGGAGGGGCAGACACTTTATATTTTTGCAATATGCTCCTGTGCTCAGAACTGTACTGTTTGTGATATATGAAAACGACTTGGATGTAATTATAGATGGGTTGGTTGGTGAATTTGCAGACGCAACGGAAATTGGTGGAATTGCAGAGATTCAACGTTTTTAGCGGGATTTAGATTAGCTACTAAAATAGTCAGAGAAACGGCAGATGGAATTAAATACAAAGGACAAGTGTCATTCATTGCACTTTGAGATATTGAAAGGGAAACAGTAATAGCAATGCACTCAACAGCATTGATGTGCAGAGGGATGTTCGTGGAGCAAAGCCATAACCTCTGAAAGTGCCGTCAGTAGATAGTGTGATGTCTGTGATGTCTTTGCGATCAATGTAACAGAAACTCGTGCATGAGCCTCGTGACTGAGGTCGAATGACCTTCAAGATAAAAGGCAATGATTGCAGAATAAACGGGCTCTTGCTCTGGAACACAAACCCGGTGTGGACCTTTCCTTTGTGCAAGTCCCAACCAAGCCTTACCTCGGACGAGAATACCTTACATGGTGTCAGAAGAAAACAAAGAAAAAAGGGAATGAAGTAGAGGAGTACAAGCCTCAAGCCTCCATGGAAGAGAAGTAAAAGAGGAAGGTTCAAACAGGACAGTGGAGCCACTACAAGACCGACGAAACAGAGTGAGCGCGGCCGGAAGGAGTGTCAGCCCGTTCGTGAAAGCCCCGACGCGGGGGACCGAGGTAAAGAGGCTGGTCAGCAGGCAACCAGTATCGGAGGTCTGGAGTGGCCAGCGGTGGAGAGAGGTGCAGTCCCAACACAGGGGAGCGAGGTGCAGCCCGACACAGGGGAGCGAGGTGCAGCCCGACACAGGGGAGCGAGGTGCAGCCCGACACAGGGGAGCGAGGTGCAGCCCCGACGAGAGGGGCAGTCCCGACACAGGGGAGCGAGGTGCAGCCCCGACGAGAGGTGCAGTCCCGATGGGAGAAGCAGCGACTGGCATGGCAGCAACCAGGTGAGCCCGAGAGCCAACGGTGGGCAGAGAAGCGGGACGTCAGAAGAAGACACAGACACAGACACAAATGTAAAACATTATGTAAATGTGCTGTAAAAGTAAGATTAAAGTGAAATGCTGTATGACATGCTGTAAGAAATGGGTCTCTCCCAATTGGGTTTTGTTTACCTGATATATACTGCCTCGGTACTGTTGCTCTTTTCCACAGATAAGTACTACCTCGGTTCTTTTGGACGTAAAAATAATACAGAACCGTGTAATTATTTTGCTCTTTTCTACTGATATACACTGCCATTGTGCTGTGAGTTAAAAAACATGCATTTGGTACTGTTCAGTCTGCACAGGTGATTCGGGTGTACTAATTGGGGGGCAATCAATGTTTTGTCTTGGTCTTAAGTGCTGTAGAAGTTTGTGTCTGTTAATTGTGTTTTCAATAGCTGCAGATGATAATGCAGTTCATTATCCCTTCTCTTCTCCATCATCGAGGTCAAACTAAGTTTGTGTCTGTTAAATGTGTTTGCAGGTAATTACCGCGGTTCATTATCTCTTCTCTTCTCCCTCATCGGGGTGATCAACCAAACTAAGTAGTATGAGTCTGGTTGATGGAATAAAAGGGGAACCCCGTGTAGCAATGTGTAAAAAAACCCTAGATAGCCGTGGATGGAGCATCAGAAGTCTGACGCCCAGATGGGAGAAACCTGGAGAGAGGAGCCCGTCTTCCAGAATCCAGCAGTAGTCTCCCAGAAGGGTCTTTAAGTAGGAGACACCTAGTCAGAGGAGCCAGTCTCCCAGGGGTGAGAAATGGCCAGAGGAGCCCGTCTCCTAGATGCCAGAATAAGTCCCCATAAGCCTAGCTAGAGCGACAGGTGGGAGCCAGTATCCCAGTCGTAGCAGAAGGCAATTGAGAGAGGCCCCCTGCTAGAGTGTAAAATTAAGTGGACATCAGGGGAATTAATAAACAAAGTGAAAAGGGGGAAATGTATGATCTGAAGAATTATGATAAACAAAGTGAAAAGGGGGAGATGTATGATCTGTAAAATGAAGAGGAGGATGTGATTTCTTGCTACGTTATGTAATAAATGTAAAAAGTAAATAATGTAAATACAAGTGCCTGTAACATCTTAAAAGTAAAGAGGGAGATGTGATGTATGTGATGTATTTGCAATCAATGTAACAGAAACTCGTGCATGAGCCTCGTGACTGAGGTCACGTGACCTTCAAGATAAAAGGCAATGATTGCTGAATAAACGGGCTCTTGCTCTGGAACACAAACCCGGTGTGGACCTGTCCTTTGTGCTAGTCACAACGAACCTACCTCGGACGAGAATACCTTACAGATAGAGTGGTAAAGAAAGAATATGGCATGCGTTCCCCTCCGGGCATTCAGTGTGAGACTCATGAATTCATGCTGCAGCTTTACAGGACAAAAGGGAATGTACCAGAGTAACTGCGGGCCAGGCTGCAAGGTTGGATAACATGGATAGGAGACATGTCATGTCAGGAACCTTCTACAGACTGTTTATAGTGGAGGTGGGTGGAGAAAGCTGGGAGACCATCTGCATCACAGTGCCAGAGACCCGGGTTCGATCCTAACCTCGGGTGCTGCCTGTGTGGAGTTTGGACCTGCTCCCTGTAACCGCGAGGGTTATTTCCCAGTCATTTACATTCCTCCCACATCGCAAATATGTTGATTAATTGGATCTCTGTAAATTGTCCCTAGTCTGCAAAGAGTCGATATAAAGATGGGATAAATAGGAACGGCTGGTCGATGTAAGGCGTATACGCAGTTGGCCAAAACATGCAATTGAATACCATTCAGATGAGCAGATATTTCCAAGGAAGCCTTCATGGCTTTGAACGATTCAATCAGATCAGAACCTGTTGGAATAATTTCATGGAATGAGTCTGAGTTGCATTTTGACGAAATGGAAAAATTCCGTGCAGAAAAATGAATGTCCTATACCTTCATCCCCCATTGCTTTCAGCAACTCGTCCAGTTTGGGGAGCAGGTGGTGCATTTTCACGAAGCATGTCCATATCAGTTTACGGACCCAGGGCTCTTTCTCAGTCACCAGGTTGAAGAGAAGTGTGGAACCAGCATCACGGCTTCCTCTCTTCGTGCGTTTGATGACTTGCTGTGAAGAGCGTAGAGACAAGTAGTTATAGAACTGTACTGCACGGAAACGGAACCCTCGGCTAACCTTGGCAATGGATTTACTGGAGTCACAGTGCCTCAAGTGGTAGAGTGATAGAGCAGTATACCATAGGTAGACAGGCCATTCAGCCCATATTGACCATGCCAACCAAGTTGCAATTGTAAGCTATGGCCATTTGCCTGCATTTGGCCTACAGCCCCGTAAGCCCCTCCTATCCACTCATCTGTCTGAATGTACTTTGAAATCCCTAATGTTATCTGCTTTTCCAGGTTCTTCTGTCATTGTGTTCCAGATATGGACTGCTCTCAAAGTAAACCTGCTCTCAAAGTAAACCAGATCCCACCTAAATTTATCACATCTCCCCTCAAACCTGCACCCTCCAGTTTATCCTGGAAAACAAGACTGTGTTCCCTTTATCCCAGCATCTCTTTGTCTTACACACCTCAGTAAAGTCACCCCTCATTCGCTTGCACACCAAAGAAAAACATATCCCAGCCTACCTAACCTCCCCATATAACTCAAGAAGTCAGCCTGGGCATGCTGGTTAATCTAGCCTGTATCATTTCCAACTGAACGACAAGATTAATAAGGAAGATATTGTGAAGGAGCGGGACAGACTCACGTCAAATAGGAAAGCAAGGAATTGCTCAGGGAGGGACTTGCCGGACATATGAAGCACTGAATGCAGTGGCCGGCTGGGTCTTCGTAACTGAGAGCATTACAGTCGCATACCGGAGTTGGGAATTAGGGATTGTGGATTATCTGGAGTATCAATGTGATCAAATTCCTCTACCTTTCACTATTCAAAATGACCTCTCAAGCCACTCTGAAGCACAATGCGGGCGCGCGTGAATGGGGAACAGGAAGTCCTGCACCATCCGACTTCATCAATTAAAAGTGAGGGAAGGAACTACAGATGCTGGTTCATGCCAAAGATAGACACAACATGCTGGAGCCAGGCAGCATGGAGATGGGTCAGGCAGCATCTCTGGAGAAAAGGCAAGGAACAGATGTTTCCCTCTCCCCTGACTTTCCATCTGAAGAAGGATCTTAACCCGAACCTTCACCTATTTCTTTCCTCCAGAAATACCCTGCCCGACCCGTTAAGTTGCACCAGTGTTTTGCGTCTTTCATCGATTAACACATGCGCATCCCTCACCGCCGCAATGCAAGAGAAAATGCATCCATATAATCATATAACCATATAACAATTACAGCACGGAAACAGGCCATCTCGGCCCTACAAGTCCGCGCCGAACAAATGTTTCCCCTTAGTCCCACCTGCCTGCACTCATACCATAACCCTCCATTCCCTTCTCATCCATATGCCTATCCAATTTATTCTTAAATGATACCAACGAACCTGCCGCCACCACTTTCACTGGAAGCTCATTCCACACCGCTACCACTCTCTGAGTAAAGAAGTTCCCCTCATGTTACCCCTGAACTTCTGTCCCTTAATTCTGAAGTAATGTCCTCTTGTTTGAATATTCCCTATTCTCAAAGGGAAAAGCTTGATCACATCAACTCTGTCTATCCCTCTCATCATTTTAAAGACCTCTATCAAGTCCCCCCTTAACCTTCTGCGTTCCAGAGAATAAAGACCTAACTTATTCAACCTATCTCTGTAACTTAGTTGTTGAAACCCAGGCAACATTCTAGTAAATCTCCTCTGTACTCTCTCTATTTTGTTAACATCCTTCCTATAATTGGGCGACAAAAATTGTACACCATACTCCAGATTTGGTCTCACCAATGCCTTGTACAATTTTAACATTACATCCCAGCTTCTATACTCAATGCTCTGATTTATAAAGGCTAGCATACCAAAAGCTTTCTTTACCACCCTATCTATATGAGATTCCACCTTCAAGGAACTATGCACGGTTATTCCCAGATCCCTCTGTTCAACTGTATTCTTCAATTCCCTACCATTTATCATGTACGTCCTATTTTGATTTGTCCTGCCAAGGTGTAACACCTCACATTTATCAGCATTAAACTCCATCTGCCATCTTTCAGCCCATTTTTCCAAATGGCCTAAATCACTCTGTAGACTTTGGAAATCCTCTTCATTATCCACAACACCCCCTATCTTGGTATCATCTGCATACTTACTAATCCAATTTACCACCCCTTCATCCAGATCATTGATGTACATGACAAACACCAAAGGACCCAACACAGATCCCTGAGGCACCCCACTAGTCACCTGCCTCCAACCCGACAAACAGCCATCCACCATTACCCTCTGGCTTCTCCCATTCAGCCACTGCTGAATCCATCTTGCTATTCCTGCATTTATACCCAACAGTTTAACCTTCTTAACCAACCTTCCATGAGGAACCCTGTCAAAGGCCTTACTAAAGTCCATATAGACAACATCCACTGCTTTACCCTCGTCAATTTCCCTAGTAACCTCTTCAAAAAATTCAAGAAGATTAGTCAAACATGACCTTCCAGGCACAAATCCATGTTGACTGTTCCTAATCAGGCCCTGTTTATCCAGATGCTTATATATATTATCTCTAAGTATCTTTTCCATTAATTTGCCCACCACTGAAGTCAAACTAATAGGTCTATAATTGCTAGGTTTACTCTTAGAACCCTTTTTAAACAATGGAACAACATGCGCAGTACGCCAATCCTCGGGGACTATTCCCGTTTCTAATGACATTTGAAATATTTCTGTCATAGCCCCGGCTATTTCTACACTAACTTCCCTCAATGTCCGAGGGAATATCCTGTCAGGACCTGGAGACTTATCCACTTTTATATTTTTCAAAAGTGTCAGTACTTCTTTTACTTTGAAACTCATAGTATCCATAACTACTCTACTCGTTTCCCTCACCTCACATAATTCAATATCCTTCTCCTTGGTGAATACCGAAGAAAAGAAATTGTTCAATATCTCCCCCATCTCTTTTGGCTCTGCAGATAGCTGCCCACTCTGTTTCTCCAATGGACCAATTTTATCCCTCGTTATCCTTTTGCTATTAATATAGCTGTAGAAACCCTTTGGATTTACTGTAGAAACCCTTTGGATTTCTTTAATCAAATAAAACAAAGCGTTCGAAGAATACTTCAGGTCGAGCAGCAGCTATCAAGGCACAAGGACAGGTGGCATTTTGGTGTGGAACCCTTCTTAAGATTCTGAACCGAAGTGTCGTTTGTCAGTTCCCTCCTGAGACTGATACATTTGTCCTATGAACCTGGTATGCTAAGATGCTAAGAACAATATTCTACACTGTGTGTAACCCCCCCCCCCCTTTTTCTCTATGTATTGCACTTGAGATTGTCCAAAAAGGAAGAAAGATTCTAAGGGGAGTAGGTGGCAGTTAGGGATAGAATAAAACTAAAAGAAAAGATGTATAACACAGCAAAGAGTAGCCGGAAGCCAGACGATTGGGAAACTTTCATGGGACAACAGAAGGAAACAAAACAGGCAACAGGGATGAAGTACGAAGGAAAGCTGGCCAGGAATATAAAGAAGGATAGTAAAAGCGTCTTTAGATATGTTAAGGGAAAAAGAGTAGCAAAGTCAAATGTGGGTCCCTTGAAGGATGACACGGGTGAAATTATTATGGGCAACAAGGAAATCGCAGAAGAGTTGAATAGGTACTTCGGATCTGTTTTCACTAAGGAAGACACAAACAATCTCTCAGAAGTACTGGAGGACAGAGGATCTAAGGGGGTAGGGGAACTGAAAGTAATTTTCATTAGGTGAGAAATCATATTGGGTAGGGTAATGGGACTGAAGGATGATAAATACCCTGGGCCTGATGGTCTGCATCCCAGGGTGCTCAGGCAGGGCTCGAAATTAGCGGTTGCCCGGGTGCCATTGACCACGCAAAGTGCCGCCGGGCTAAACACCGAGTAATTTTGCCCGGCTTGGCAATCAAATACTGGTTTATACCGATAGACTCAAAAAAACTGGAGTAACTCCGCGGGTCAGGCAGCATCTCTGGAGAATAGGAACGTGACAGTTCATGTAGGCAGCGGCTGTGCGGAGCAAAGATACTAGGAGCGGGGTGACGAAGGATCGGAGCGAATGACAGGCCCCGAACAGCGGAAGTAGCGGCCGCGTTAGCGGCTCCACCGCCTCCTCCTCGCGCACCCCGCCCGGCGGAAGGAGGCCTCCCCCTCGGCGTGCGAGAGGGGTTGTTTTGAAAGCGCCGTTGGCGGATTTGCATGCAGCGGCCGCTATCGCCCTGATAACGGCCGCTGCTTGCAAATCCGCCAACGGCACTTTCAAAACAACCCGTCTCGCACGCCGAGGCCGGAAGGCGGAGGCCTCCTTCCACCACCTGAAGCAGCTACAACAAAGATCCTATAGTTATAAGAACGTTGAGCTGCACCGCTCGGCCCCGCACCTTGCTGTTGGCTGGCTGAGGAGGGGAGGCGGTGGCGAGGAGTCCCAATAGCAATAACGATGCGAAGGCCATTTCATATAACCATATAACCATATAACAATTACAGCACGGAAACAGGCCATCTCGAACCCTCTAGTCCGTGCCGAACACATAATCTCCCCTAGTCCCATATACCTGCGCTCAGACCATAACCCTCCATTCCTTTCCCATCCATATAACTATCCAATTTATTTTTAAATGATAAAAACGAACCTCCCTCCACCACCTTCACTGGAAGCTCATTCCACACAGCTACCACTCTCTGAGTAAAGAAGTTCCCCCTCATGTTACCCCTAAACTTCAGTCCCTTAATTCTCAAGTCATGTCCCCTTGTTTGAATCTTCCCTACTCTCAGTGGGAAAAGCTTTTCCACGTCAACTCTGTCTATCCCTCTCATCATTTTAAAAACCTCTATCAAGTCCCCCCTTAACCTTCTGCGCTCCAAAGAATAAAGCCCTAACTTGTTCAAACCTTTCTCTGTAACTTAGTTGCTGAAACCCAGGCAACATTCTAGTAAATCTCCATGATAATATTTGGTATTTCACAGAGAACATGCTTGCATCAATCTGTAGTGTGCATGGTTAAGCATATATGTTACCATGGTCCAGGATGTATTGACACAGGTTGAATAATCCAAGCACATTTTTGTTTGGAAGTGGAAAGAATTAATAGAAATTGCATTCATTGCAATGTGTAAAAATAGTTGAGATATTGTAGGGGATAGGAGAATGGGATAGTCGAGGATGGAGTTAAAGGGAAAGGTTTCTTAAATGTGTGAGCGAAGAGACAGAGGGGTGTAAAATGAGGGTAGAAGCAATAGGTAGCAAGGTGAAAAGTAAAAGTGGCAGGCAGACAAATCCAGGGCAAAAATCAAAAAGGGCCACTTTTCAACATAATTGTATAAGGGGTAAGAGTGTTGTAAAAACAAGCCTGAAGGCTTTGTGTCTCAATGCAAGGAGCATGCGTAATGAGGTGGTTGAGATGAATGTGCAGATAGCTATTAATGACCATGATATAGTTGGGATCACGGAGACATGGCTCCAGGGTGAACAAGGCTGGGAGCTGAACATCCGGGGATATTCAATATTCAGGAGGGATAGTCAAAAGGAAAAAGGAGGTGGGGTAGCATTGCTGGTTTGATAGGAGATTAACGTAATAGAAAGGAAGGACATTAGCTTGGAGGATGTTGAATCGATATGGGTAGAGCTACGAAACACCAAGGGGCAGAAAACGCTAGTGGGAGATGTGTACAGGCCACCTAAAAGTAGTAGTGGAGTTGGGGATGGCATCAAATAGGAAATTAGAAATGCGTGCAACAAAGGTAAAACAGTTATAAAGGGTGACTTCAATCTACATATAGATTGGGTGGATCAAATTGGCAGGGTGCTGAGGAAGAGGATTTCTTGGAATGTATGCGGGATAGTTTCCTAAACCAACATGTAGGGGAGCCAACGAGACAGTAGGCTATTCTAGACTGGGTATTGAGTAATGAGGAAGGGTTAGTTAGCAGTCTTGTTGTGCGTGGCCCCTTGGGCAAGAGTGACCATAATATGGTTGAGTTCTTCATTAGGATGGAGAGTGACATTGTTAATTCAGAAACAAGGGTCTTGAACTTAAACAAAGGTAACTTTGAGGGTATGAGACGAGAATTGGCCAAGATAGACTGGCAATTGATTCTGAAAGGGTTGACGGTGGATATGCAATGGAAGGCATTTGAAGACTGCATGGATGAACTAGAACAATTGTTCATTCCAGTTTGGCAAAATAATAAATCAGGGTAGGTAGTGCATCCGTGGATAACACGGGAAATCATGGATAGTATCAAAACAAATTAGCCAGAAAAAAACAGCTTACCAGGGGACTGGAAGAAATTCAGTGTCCAGCAGAGGAGGACAACGGGCTTAATTAGGGAAGGGAAAATAGATTATGAAAGAAAACTGGCAGGGAACATAAAAACTGACTGCAAAAGTTTTTATAGATATGTGACGAGAAAGAGATTAGTTAAAACAAATGTAGGTCCCTTACAGTCAGAAACAGGTGAATTGATCATGGGGAACAAGGATATGGCAGACCAATTGAATAACTACTTTGGTTCGTCTTCACTTAGGAAGACATAAATAATCTGCCGGAAATAGCAGGGGACCGGCGGTCAAAAGAGATGGAGGACCTGAGTGAAATCCAGGTTAACCGGGAAGTGGTGTTAGGTAAATTGAATGGGTTAAATGCCGATAAATCCCCAGGGCCAGATAGGCTCCATCCCAGAGTACTTAAGGAAGTAGCCCCAGAAATAGTGGATGCATTAGCGATAATTTTTCAAAACTCTTTAGATACTGGAGTAGTCCATGAGGATTGGAGGGTAGCTAATGTAACCCCACTTTTTAAAAAGGGAGGGAGAGAGAAAACGGGGAATTACAGACCAGTTAGTCTAACATCGGTAGTGGGCAAACTGCTAGAATCAGTTATTAAAGATGGGATAGCAGCACATTTGGAAAGTGGTGAAATCATTGGACAAAGTCAGCATAGATTTATGAAAGGTAAATCATGTCTGACGAATCTTATAGAATTTTTCGAGGATCTAACTAGTAGAGTGGATAAGGGAGAACCAGTGGATGTGTTATATCTGGACTTTCAGTATTGATGTGGATAGACAACTGGCTGGCAGACAGGAAGCAATGAGTAGGAGTAAACGGGTCCTTTTCACAATGGCAGGCAGTGAGTAGTGGGGTACCGCAAGGCTCAGTGCTGGGACCGCAGCTATTTACAATATATATTAATGATTTGGACGAGGGAATTGAATGCAACATCTCCAAGTTTGCGGATGACACGAAGCTGGGGGGCAGTGTTAGCTGTGAGGAGGATGCCAGGAGGCTGCAAGGTGACTTGGATAGGCTGGGTGAGTGGGCAAATGCATGGCAGATGCAGTATAATGTGGATAAATGTGAGGTTATCCATTTTTATGGCAAAAACAGGACCGTAGACTATTATCTGAATGGTGGCCGATTAGGAAAAGGGGAGATGCAACGAGACCTGGGTGTCATGGTACACCAGTCATTTAAAGTAGGCATGCAGGTGAAGCAGGCTGTGAAGAAAGCGAATGGTATGTTAGCATTCATAGCAAAAGGATTTGAGTATAGGAGCAGGGGGGTTCTACTGCAGTTGTACAGGGTCTTGGTGAGACCACACCTGGAGTATTGCGTACAGTGTTGGTCTCCTAATCTGAGGAAAGACGTTCTTGCCATAGAGGGAGTACAGAGAAGGTTCACCAGACTGAATCCTGGGATGGCAGGACTTTCATATGAAGAAAAACTGGATACACTCGGCTTGTACTCGCAAGAATTTAGAAGATTGAGGTGGGATCTTATAGAAACTTACAAAATTCTTAAGGGGTTGGACAGGCTAGATGCAGGAAGATTGTTCCCGATGTTGGGGAAGTCCAGAACAAGGGGTCACAGTTTAAGGATAAGGGGGAAATCTTTTAGGACCGAGATGAGGAAAACATTTTTCACACAGAGAGTGGTGAATCTGTGGAATTCTCTGCCACAGAAGATAGTTGAGGCCAGTTAATTGGCTATATTTAAGAGGGAGTTAGATGTGGCCCTTGTGGCTAAAGGGATCAGGGGATATGGAGAGAAGGCAGGTACATGATACTGAGTTGGATGATCAGCCATGATCATATTGAATACTCGAAGGGCCGAATGGCCTACTCCTGCACCTATTTTCTATGTTTCTATGTATTATAATTTTGTTGCATGTCATTGTGGTATATATCATGTCTTGATTGGTGAATATGTTTGTGAGTTATTTGAAGCAGAATTAATATGTGAATGTAGCGAAAAGTGCTGGAGAAACTCAGCGGATGCGACAGCATCTACGGAGCGAATGAAATAGGCAACGTGTCGGGCCTGAACCCTTCTTCAGACTGATGGGGTTCGGCCTGAAACGTTGACTATTTCCTTTGCCCCATAGATGGCGCTGCACCCGCTGAGTTTCTCCAGCACTTTTGTCTACCTTCGATTTTCCCGCATCTGCAGTTCCTTCTTGAACATAATATGTGAATGCTTCATTAAGCATAATTCCGACTGGTAACTACGCGCTTCGTCCGAGCACATTATCGCACACGCCATGCAAGCCGTCTTAAATTACCACCTAAACTGTCATTTGGCAACATAAAAAGCTGCCAAGGTTGCCCAGCTGGCAACAGAGAAAAAAGTCCTGTCAGGGAGGTGGCTCTAGAAATAGTGGACGCATTGGTGATCATTTTCCAATGTTCAATAGATTCAAGATCAGTTCCTGTGGATTGGAGGATAGCTAATGTTTTCCCACATTTCAAGAAAGGATCGAGAGAGAAAATGGGGAATTACAGACCGGTTAGCCTGACTTCGGTGGTGGGAAAGATGCTGGAGTCAATTATTAAAGAGGTAATAATAGGGAATTTGGATAGCAGTAAAAGGATTAGTCCATGTCAACATGGATTTATGAAAGGGTTGACTAATCTTCCGGAATTTTTTGAGGATGCCAGTGGATGTAGTGTATCTAGACTTTTAGAAAGCCTTTGATAAGGTCCCGCACGAGAGACTGGTGACTAAAATTAGAGCACATGGTATTGGGGGTAGGGTGTTGACATGGATTGACAATTGGTTGGCAGACCGGAAGCAAAGAGTAGGAGTGAACGGGTCCTTTTCAGAATGGCAGGCAGTGGCGAGTGGAGTGCCACAAGGCTCGGTGTTGGGGCCGCAACTGTTTACCATATATATTAATGATTTGGAAGAGGGAATTAGGAGCAAAACTAGCAAGTTTAAGGATGACACAAAGTTGGGTGGCAGTGTGAACTGTGAAGAGGATGTTAGGATGTTGCAGGGTGACCTGGACAGGTTGAGTGAGTGGGCAGATGCGTGGCAGATGCAGTATAATATAGATAAATGTGAGGTTATCCACTTTGGCGGCAAAAACAAGGGGGCAGATTATTATCTCAATGGGGTTAGGTTAGGTAAGAGTGAGGTGCAGCGAGACCTAGGCGTCCTTGTACACCGGTCACTGAAAGTTGGCGTGCAGGTACAGCAGGCAGTGAAGAAAGCTAATGGAATGTTGGCCTTCATAACAAGAGGATTTCAGTATAGGAGTAAAGAGGTTCTTCTGCAGCTAGATAGGGCTCTGGTGAGACCACATCTGGAGTATTGTGTACAGTTAGGGCTCCTAATTTGAGGAAGGACATCCTTGTAATTGAGGCAGTGCAGCGTAGGTTCACGAGATTGATCCCTGGGATGGCAGGACTGTCATATGAGGAAAGATTGAAAAGACTAGGCTTGTATCACTGGAGTTTAGAAGGATGAGGGGATATCTTGTAGAAACATAAACAATTATAAAAGAACTGGACAAGCTGGATGCAGGAAAAACGTTCCCAATGTTGGGTGAGTCCAGAACCAGGGGCCACAGTCTTGGAATAAAGGGCAGGTAATTTGAGACTGAGGTGAGAAAAAACTTTTTCACCCAGAGAGTTGTGAATTTGTGGAATTCCCTGTCACAGAGGACAGTGGAGGCCAAGTCACTGGATGGATTTAAGAGAGAGTTAGATCTAGGTCTAGGGGCTAGTGGAATCAAGGGATATGGGGAGAAGGCAGGCACGGGTTATTGGGGGAGGGAGGGAGGGGGTGAGAGGCTGGGGGTTAGAAAAGGGGTGAAGTGAGTAGCGGGGGGAAGCTGGGAGCAAAGGGAGGGGGTTGGGATTCAAGGAGGAGTGGCTTTGGTGCCGAGGGGGATGAATGGGTGGGCAGGGAACTGGGGGGGGGGGGGAGAGAGGGGTCAAGTGAGTCAAGGAAGGGGGTCGTGAGCCTGGTGGGGCTTCACACTGTTTGCGGTGGGGAGGAGGGGGGAGGGACCAAAGGGGGGTGAGGAGCAGGAGGCGGCAGAGGTAAGGGGCAGGGAGCCACAGATAGGAGGTCACGTTCTTTGGTGGTGGGGAGGGTGTTGCAGTTTAGGAAGTCAAACCAGGGCAGGATCTTCACTGTGATTGGCGGGGCACTGGGGAAATAGACAATAGGGGCAGGAGTAGGCCATTCGGCGCTTTGAGCCAGCACCGCCATTCAATGTAATCATGGCTGATCATCCCGAATCAGTACACCTTTCCTACCTTCTCCCCATATCCCTTGACTCCGCGATCTTTGAGAGCCCTATCTAGCTCTCTCTTGAAAGTATCCAGAGAACCGGCCTCCACCGCCCACTGAGGCAGATAATTCCACAGATTCACAACACTCTGTGAGAAAAAGTGTTTCCTCGTCTCTGTTCGAAATGGCTTACCCGTTATTCTTAAACTGTGGCCCCTGGTTCTGGACTCCCCCAACATAGGGAACATGTTTCCTGCCTCTAGCATGTCCAAACCCTTAACAATCTTATATGTTTCAATAAGAATCCCTCTCATCCTTCTAAACTCCAGAGTGTACAACCCCAGCCGCTCCATTCTCTCAGCATACGACTGTCCGTCCCATCCCGGGAATTAACCTTGTAAACCTACACTACTCTCCCTCACTAGCAAGAATGTCCTTCCTCAAATTAGGGTACAAAAACTGCGCACAATACTCCAGGTGTGGTCACACTAGGACTCTGTACAAGTCTGAGCCTTGCGGAATGTGTGGAGCCGAGGGTTCTAGGAGTGCGGGATACGAATTGGGCCGAAGGGCCCCTTTCCAACGCTGTATCACTCTATGAGTGTATGACAAAGTGCTGGAGTAAATCAACGGGTCAGGCAGCATCTGTGAAGAAGATAGACACAAAGTGCTGGAGTAACTCAGCGGGTCAGGCAGCATCTGTGAAGAAGATAGACACAAAGAGCTGGAGTAACTCAGGGGGTCAGGCAGCATCTGTGGGGAGAAGGAATGGGTGACGTTTTGGGTCGACACTCTTCTCTGGTTAATTTAGTTTAGAGATGCAGCGTGGACCCACCAGGTCTTTTGGCCCACGGAGTCCGCGCCGCCAAACGATCAACCCGTAGAGTAGCACTATCCTACGCACATTAGGGACAATTTAGCAATTTTGTGGAGGCCGATTAATCTATAACCCTGAACGTCTTTGAAATGTTGCAGGAAACCGGAACACCCAGAGTAAAAATCCACGCAGGTCAAGGGGAGAACGTACAATCTCCGCACAGACAGCACCCGTAGTCAGGATCCACCCCGGGTCTCTGGCGGTGAGGCAGCAACTGTACCGGTGCGCCAATATGCCGCACAGAATTATATAACGGTTTCCGCCGCCATAAACACACTCAATATGTGCTAATAATGTCCTGTTTGCCAGCTTGTTGACCCTCTGTGTTCCTCTCCTGCAGGGCTTAGGCGCAGTTGCTGTGGACGGAGAGACGGGGACGTGAGCGGCCATTGAGGGCAGCCAGGGTGCCAGTGAGCCCCCCCCCCCCCCCCCCCCCCCGCCACCTGCTCAGTGTGCGGGCTGAGCTTCGAGTGGCTGATCTTCGATGAAGGACCACATGACGGGGCACCATAAGAAGCGTTATGAGTGCGACGTGTGTGGCAAGGTCTGGCAGAGACCGAGCCAGTTGGAGATCCACCGGCGGGTGCACACGGGAGAACGCCCCTTCAACTGCTCAGAGTGCGACAAGAGTTTCAAGACGACGATTGACCTGAATGTCCATCGGCAAGTGCACACGGGCGAGAAGCCCCATGGCTGCTCTACATGCGGCAAGAGCTTTACCCAGTTGTTGGGGTTGCTGGAGCACCTGCGGATGCAGAGCAGTGAGCGGCCCTTCACCTGCTCCGACTGCTGCAAAGGCTTCAAGTCGTCCAAGGACCTGAAGATGCACAGGCGACACCATACTGGGGAGCGGCCCTTCACCTGCAGCGACTGCGGCAAGGGCTTCACCCAATCCAGCAACCTGCTGGTGCACCAGCGCACCCACACCGGCGAGCGCCCCTACACCTGCGCCCAATGCGGCAAGGGTTTCACCGACTCCAGCAACCTGCTGAAGCACCAGCGCATCCACACCGGGGAGCGCCCCAACACCTGTGCCCAGTGCGGCAAGGGCTTCATCTGCTCCACCCAGCTGCTGTCCCATCAGTGGGTGCATGCCGGCAACCGTCCCGTCCCCAGCCCGGTGTGTGGAGAGCGCTTTGCCATGGCCTCGCACGCCCTGTCGCAACAGCACGTGCACACCAGTGGCCAGCCCTACGACTGCCCGTAGTGTGGTGAATCGTTTGACAGTTCGCGGGGATTGCGGCAGCACCGGCGGTCCCACGTCGGCGCACAGCTGCTCCCACTGTGACATAAGCATGGGGGCTGCGGGAGCACCAGCGGATACACCCACGAGAGAGACCCTTTTGTGCGCAAGGGCATCACCCGCATGTCCAGCCTGTGGCAGCAACGCCGTACCCACAGCGGTGAGCGTCCCTTCCCCTGCCCGTCTGTGTTAGGGCTTCACCTGTCTTGACCACCTGCTGGAGCACCGGCGAGTCCACACCGGCCAGCGTCCTTTCACCTGCCCGCCTGTGGCAAGGCCTTTGCCCGCCCCTCCAGCCTGCTGGCACACCGCCACGTGGATAGATGGCACTGTTAGGTAAAGACAAAATGCTGGAAGGAATGGTAACGTTTCTGGTCGAGACCCTCCTCAGTCTCAACCCGAAATGTCACCCAGTCCTTCTCACCAGAGATGCTGCCTGTCCCGCTGAGTTACTCCAGCTTTGTGTGTCCTTTTTTTGTAAACCAGCATCTGCAGTTCCTTGTTTTAACCATTCTGGTTAACAATCTCTGCACCTTCCCCAAAGCCTCCACATCAGTCCTGTAATGGAGTGACCAGTACTGTATGCAATACTCCAAATGCTACCTGACCAATGTCCCTTAAAGCTGCACATATACTTTCCTCTCTCCTTATCTCACATCCTTTTAAATTCTTATTTCTCCTCGCCTCTGCACTTACTTCACTCATCCGCCGATCACTCCCTCATTTCTTAACATAGTGTCAGTCTGAAGAAGGGACCTGACCCAAAATGTCAACGATCCATGTTCCCCATAGATGCTGCTGAGTTACTGCAGTGCTTCATGTTAGAGTCATAGAGTGATACAATGCGGAAACAAGACCTTCGGCCCAATTGCCCACACCGACCAACATGTCCTGGCTACACTAGTCCCACCTCCCTGCATTTGGTCCATATCCCTCCAAACTTGTTCTATCTATGTACCTGTCTATAAATGTTTCTTAAACGTTGGGATAGTCCCAGCCGCAACTACCTCCACCGGCAGCTTGTTCCATACACTCACCACACTCTGTTGAAAGGTCACCCCTCAGATTCCTTTTAAATCTTTTCCCCATCACCTTGAACCCATGTCCTCTGGTCCTCGATTCCCCCACTCTGGGCAAGAGATTCTATGCATCTAAATAAATTGTGTTCTATGCAAGATTCCAGCATCTGCGGTTTCTTGTGGCTCCCTCACCTATATCCACCTATCACTTCTGAAAAAGGGTCTCAAACTGAAACATCACCCATTCCTTCTCTCCAGAGATGCTGTCTATCCTGCTGAGTTACTCCAGCATTATGTATCCTCCTATCACATGCCAGGCTTCGTCCAGCCCCCAACTCTCTTTTCCAACTTCCTCCCCCCACCCTCTCCAATCAGTCTGAAGAAGGATCCTGACTCAAAACGTTGTCTGTCCATTCCCTCCAGAGCAGTGGAGGAACTCTGGGTCAGGCCGCATCTCTAGAGGGAAGGCAATCCAAGGCGACCACACCCACCTCTCCTTTCCAACTTTCTCCACCCCCCCACACCAAGCAGTCTGAAGAAGGGTCCTGACCTAGAATGTTGCCTGTCCATGCTCTCCAGAGGTGCAAGTTACTCCAGGAGATTGTGTCTCTTTTTGTAAACCAGCATCTGCAGTTCCATGTATCTAGACTAGGCGCGCATTTCACCCTACACTTGCGCTCGGTCCGCCAAGGCCTGCTGGATCTCCCGGTTGCCAACCATTTTAACTTGCCTTCCCATTCCCACACTGGTCTTTCTGTCCTCCTCCATTGCCAGAGTGAGGTGGCACACAAACTGGAGAGACAGCATCTCATAGCTTACAGCCCAGTGACATGAACATTGAATTATCCAAATTAAACGGACACCAACCCTCTCCCTCGTGGGCCATCTCTTCGTCATTCCTCTGTCTTGTCACTGGCGAAAAGCGTCAGGATTAATCAGGAGTCACCGCTCCCCGTATTTTAAGTGTTTTAAAAGTATGTTTTAGTGTTTCTAGGTTTGTTTTTCATTGAGG
Source organism: Amblyraja radiata (assembly GCF_010909765.2). Classification (NCBI taxonomy): domain Eukaryota; kingdom Metazoa; phylum Chordata; class Chondrichthyes; order Rajiformes; family Rajidae; genus Amblyraja; species Amblyraja radiata. Next base: position 37,638 of record NW_022630537.1, on the reverse strand, counting down.
GAGGGGGGGGGGGGGGGGGGGGGGGGGGAATTGGGGAAATCTTTTTTCAGTCACTTACCTCGACGGAGATTGCGATTTTTCTCCTTTGCCGAGGATCGCCCGTGAGGAGCTCCAACCTCGGGGCCTGTGGACTTTAACACCTGTGAAAGCCCGCGGTCTCCGGTAAGAAGAGGCCAGACTCGGGAGCTCCATGCTGCGGAGTGTTCCAATCCTTCCCGACGGCGGAGTTTCCATCATCCCGACGACGGGCTTCGACATCGGACCGTCGGCAGCGGCGACTGCGGAGGATTCAACAGCCCCGATCACGGGTGAACAAACGAAGATGATTGAACTTTATTACCTTCCATCACAGTTAGGAATGTGGATTCCGCTGTGGTGGATGTTTCTGTTCAATTTTATTTTATGTGGCTGTGTGCCTTGTTGCTTTTTACTTAGTATGGCTGTACGGTAACTCAAATATCACTCTACCTTAATTGGCACATGTGACAATAAATTTGAACTAGAAAAGCTTTCCTCTATATCTGTATCTATCTATCTCCATAATTATAAAACTCTGATCTTGGATGTGTGTGTTATTGTTTTTTGTGTTGTCACATGTTCTCGAAAAAACAATGCGCTAATGACCCCCCCCCCCCCTCTTCTCTCTCCCCCCCCCCCCTCTTCTCCCCCTCTCCCTCCTTCCACCCCCCTCTTGTCATCCCCCTCCTACTTCCCCTCTGATCTTGGATGTGTGTGTGTGCGCTTATTTATTTGTTTGTGTGTTGTCACATCTTCTCGAAAAAACGACCTGCTAATGACCCCCTCTCTCCCCCCTCTCTCCCCCCCTCTCTTGCTCCCCTCTCTCTGTGTCTGCCCCCTCTCTCTGCCCTTTCCCCCTCGACGCGCCTGCGAGTTGGGGGCTCTCTTCCACCCCCTGCCCTTCAACCTACACTACACCCCATCCACCACCCTCCCGCCCTCTTCTCTCTCTCCCCCTCTTCTCTCTCCGCACCGTCCTTTCTCCCCCTCCTCTCTCTTCCCCTCCTCTCTCTTCCCCCTCCTCTCTCTCCCCCTGCCTCTCTCTCACTTGGGCTCTCACTTCATCCCCCTCCACCCCTCCCTCTCCCACCCCTTTCGCCCCCTCACTCCATCCTCTCTGCCCCTCTGTCTCTGTTTCTCTCTCTCTGTCTCTGTCCCCTCTGTCTCTGCCTTATCTTGTACCCCCCCCCCCCCCCCCACCTCTCCCTCTCTAGACGCGCCTGCGAGGTGGGAGTATGCATGAGTGGATAGGTCGGGGATGGGGTTAAAGGAGCCAATAAATAATCTGTATTACTAAAAGTCTGATCTTGACTGCTTTTGGCCCACTTTGCTGCAATTTCCGAGAGAACGCCGCCACCTACGGCTGTCATTTTTGGCCACCTCGCTCAGAGCTCCCTTCTGCCTTCCTGGACCAGTGGATTAACAATCAGAGAGATATTCATGTTTTTTTTTTAAATCCCCATTCTCTCTGCTGCCCCCGCTGGCGGCAGGGGGAGGAACTATAAAACCCGGAAGTGTTGTGCCTCACTCAGTCTCTGCCAGACCCAGGGAGCTAGAGGGTCACGGCTCTCTGAGCTTTGAATCCACTCCACGGTGAGTCCCCTCGATGTGGTTTTCAGCGAACGGATGTGTTTTTTTGTCGGCTTGCTTGCTTGCTCAGTGTTTCCCCCCCCTCAATTGCTTGGCTTTTAAAGGGCTTTCTCGCCACAATGTGTGAATGAGTTTCTGTGTGTGTGTATGTGTGAATGAGTCCGTGTGTGTGAATGAGTCTCTGTGTGTGTGTGTGTGTGTGTGTGCGTGCGTGCGTGCGTGTGTGTGTGTGTGCGTGTGTGTGTGTGTGTGTGTGTGTGTGTGTGTGTGTGTGTGTGTGCGGGTGTGTGTGTGTGTGTGTGTGTGTGTGTGTGTGTGTGTGTGTGGTGGCGGATGTGTGTGTGTGTGTGTGTGTGTGTGAAAGTGTGTGTAAATGAGTCTGGGTGTGTATGTGTGTGAATGAATCTGTGTATGTATATGTATGAATGAATCTGTGTGTATGTGTGAATGAGTGTGTGGGTGTGTGTGTGAATGAATCTATGCGTGAATTAATCTGTGCGTATGTGTGAATGAGTCTGTGTGTGAATGTGTCTGTGTGTGTGAATGAGTGTGTGTGCATGTGTCTGTGTGTGTATGTGTGAATGAGTCTGTGTGTGAATGTGTCTGTGTGTGTGAATGAGTGTGTGTGTATATGTGGCTGTGTGTATGTGTGAATGAGTCTGCGTGTGTGTGTATGTATGTATGTGTGTGTATATGAGTGAATGAGTCTGTCTGTGTGTATGTGTGAATGAGTATGTATATGTGAATGATCTGTTAGTGTCTATGTGTATGTGTCTGTGTGTATATATGAGTGTGTGTATGTATGAGTGTGTGTATATGAGTGTGTGTATTTATGTGTGAGGGTGTGCGTGTGTATAGTATGTATGAGTCTGTGTGAATATGAGTGTGTGTGTATATGAGTATATGTGGCTGTGTGTGTGTGAGTGTGTTTGTGTGTGTGAGTCGGTTTGGGTGTGTGTGTGTGTGAGTTTGTGCGTGAGTGTATGAGGTGAAGGCTGTGTGTGATCAACAAATAACAAATAGTACAAATAATATAGTCTTTTTCAGTTCAGAGCTTATGTGTTATGTTTAATAGCGTGATTGCTGTCAGGAAGAAGCTGTTCCTCGAAGTAGATGTTACAGTTTTCAGTTTACAAAAGTCGGACGTGACTCCAGAAGACGTTCATCAGTCAGTCCACAAGTCGTGAGAGTCAGTCAGTCCAAAGGCCATGAGTTAATCCCAAGGCAGTGAGTGAGTCCAGAGGTCATGAGTAAGTAGCTCACCACCCCCCCCCTCCTCCACTGACATCCCCCACCTCAAGACGCTGCCCTCCGCATGGCTATAGGATGCACCCCCTACTGAAGCCGCCCACATCCCCTGCATGAGGACACCCCCCCTTCTCATCAGCTCACGAGAGCCCCTGCCTGAAACTGTCCTTCCGTTGGCTGCACGACGTTTACCACCTCCCACCCCACCCTGACAGCCACTGCCTCAAAAATGTTTTGCACAAATTCTTCAGTGTTCATTAACAACTGAAATTGTCTTTAGGCTGCTTTTTCGACATCATGTCAGGAAAAGTTAGAGGTCAAGGTGATGTGGCTATTGCTGTAGCATCCTCTGGGATAGCAGCTACGTTAATGCCTGGTGGAAGAACTACACATTCTCGATTCAAGATACCCATCCAAGTGGCCGAGGATACATTCTGCAACATCGAGAAGAACTCTAAGACGGCACATTTCATGAGGCAAGTGAGAGGTATTGTTTGGGATGAATGATTAGGAGAGAAAGCTTTGAAGCGGTGGACAGAACTCTTCAAGATGTCTTCAACAACACTAAGCCTTTTAGTTGAAAGATGAAGGGAAATGTCAAAGGTTTCCTGAAGGATGGAACATCGACCAAGAATGTTGTAATAAAAGCGTGCTTCGTTGAATGATGACTTCTGAGATAAATTCTCAGATTTTCTTCCTTAAAACTTGACCGCTGAATTTCTCTATATTAAAATTGTCTTTTTATCAACAGGAAATGGTCATCAAGAGGCAGTGAGCAGCAGAACACAACAAGACACAACAAGAGACACAACAAGTAAGAACTTAATAATTCTCATCTTTAACATTTAAATTGTTCTTATATTTTAATAGTCATTCACATTATAAATTTTAATAAATCCTTTTGGCACTTTTGATGCCTGTGTATTCTTCATCACAATAGGAACCTAATAGGCATGAATGGCTGCTCTGTAGGGAGAGCCACTAAGAGTGCATGGGGGGAGGTTGTGGGGAGATGCACTGAATGTGTGGGTGGGAGGGGAATGGCAAGGTGACTGAGTGGGGGGGGGTGAAGGTAGGCGGGGTGACTGAGTGAACTGCCAGCGTACCAGGCGTGAGTGACTGCACTGTCAGCCCACGAGCCATGAGTTAGTCATCTGTCAGCCCACCAGCCATAAGTGACTAAACTGCCAGCCCAATAATCTATTCAGTCCACCCTCTCCCCCTTCTCTCTCTCACAGTCTGTCACCTGTTTTGGGCAGAATTTCTGGCAGTTTCTCAGCTGCCAACATGCCAGGTCCGAGCGATTGTACTGCTAGGCCTCAGTGACTGAGCTGCCAGCCCAAAAATCCATTCGGCCCACAAACTCCATACTAGCCCTCTGGAAATCAGTATCTTCGGCCCACAACACATACTAGCGCAAAAGAAAGCGCCGTCCCCCCCTCTCCTTTCCCCCCTCGCCTCTCCTCTCCCTCCTCTCCTCTCACCCCCTCCACTCTCCTCTCCCCCTCTCCTCTCCCCCCTCCCCTCTCCTCTTCCCCCCAGCCTCTCTTCTCCCCCCCAGCCTCTCCTCTCCCCCCCAGCCTCTCCTCTCCCCCTCCTCTCCCCCTCCTCTCCCCCTCCTCTCCCCCCTCTCCTATCCCCCTCCTCTCTCCTCCCCCTCTCTCCTCCACCCCTCCTCTCCCCCCTCCTCTCCCCCCTCCTCTCCCCCTCCTCTCCCCCCTCTCCTCCCCCCTCTCTCCTCCCCCCTCTCTCCTCCCCCCTCTCTCCTCCTCCCTCTCTCCCCTCCCCCCCTCCCCCCTCTCTCCCCCCCTCCTCTCTCTCTTCCCTCCCCCTCTCCTCCCCCCCTCTCCTCCACCCCTCTCCTCCTCTCCCCCTCTCCTCTCCCCTCTCCTCTTCCCCCCTCTCCTTCCCCCTCTCGCTCTCCCCTCTCCTCTGCCCCCTCTCTCCTCTCCCCTCTCCTCTCCCCCTCTCTCCTCCCCCTCTCTCCTCTCCCCCTCTCTCCCTCCCCCTCACCCTCTCCCCCCTCTCTCTCTCTCTCTCCCTCCCCCTCTCGTCTCCTCCCCCCTCCCTCTATCCCTCCTCTCCCTCCCCCCCGTCTCCTCTCTCCGGCCCCTCCTCTCCCCCCTCTCCTCCGCACCCGTCTCCTCGTCCCCCTCTCCCCTCTCCCTCTCTAGGCCTCTCCTCATCCCCTCTCTCCTCGCCCCCCCCCTCTCCTCTCCGCCCCGCTGCCTCTCCCCCCTCTCCTCTCCCCCCTCTCCTCTCCCCCCGTCTCCTTAGCTCAGTCCCCCTCTTCTCTCTCCCCCCCTCATCCCTCCCTTCTTCCTCTCCCCCTCTTCTCTCCCCTCCTCTCCCCCCTCCTCTACCACCCTCTCCTCTCCCCCGTCTCCTCTCCCCCCCTCCCCCCCTCTCTCTCTCCCCTCTTTTTCCTCCCCCTCCATCCCCCTCCCCTCCACCCACCCCTACCCCCTTCCCTCCACCCTCCGCCCCATCCCGGCTCCCCACCTCACCCCTCCCCTCACCTCACCCCCCTCTCAGCACACAATCCCCCCCTCCTCTCCCCCCCTCTCTTCCCCTCTCTCCTCCCCCTCTATAATCCCCCCCTCTCTCTCTCTCTCTCTCTCCGCTCCACCCCTCCTTCACCTCCCACCCTCCCTCCCTCCTCACCTAAACCTCGTCCCCTCCACACCCCCTACCCTCTTCCCTCCACCCCCACTACCTCCCCCTCCCTGCTCCACACCTCTCCCCCCCTCCCCCCTCTCTCCTCCCCCTCCCCCTTTCTCCTCCCCCTCCCCCCTCCTCCTCCCCCTCTCTCTTCCCCCCTCCCCCCCATCCTCTCCCCCACCCTCCCTCCCTCCCTCCCCTAAATCCCCTCCCCTCCACACCCCTTATCCTCTTCCCTCCACCCTCCCCCTCCCTGCGCCCCACCTCTCCCCCTCACCCCCCTCGCAGCACACACTCTCTCTCCCCCTCATTCTTACCCTCTCTCTCTCCTCCCCTCTCTCTGTGTGTCTGTCTCTCTCTCTGTCTCTGCCCCTTCAATCTCTGCCCTCACTCTCTACCCCCGCCCCCCCCCCTTCTCTAGATGTAACTGCAAGTTGGGGGCTATGCGTCAGTAGATAGTGTGGCTATGGGGTAAAAGGAGCAAATTAATAATATTAATATAATATCAAGGGGGGTAATTAGCGTGAGTGCGGGGGGGGATAGTTAGTGTGTGTGTGTGACGCTGCATGCCGCCTCCCCCCCCCCCCCCCCCCCCCCCCCCCACAACCGCACGTTGGGGGAACAGACCCAACTGGTCTGCACTTGGTCTAGTAAATAATAATGACAGGGAACATAAAAACGGACTGTAAACGTTTTTATAGATATAAAAACCACTCACCCAGCCTATCCAAGTCACCTTACAGCCTCCTAGCATCCTCCTCGCAGCTAACACTGCCCCCCAGCTTTGTGTCATCTGCAAACTTGGAGATATTGCATTCAATTCCCTCGTGCAAATCATTAATATATATTGTAAATAACTGGGGTCCCAGCACTAAGCCTTGCGGTACCCCACTAGTCACTGCCTGCCATTCTGAAAAGGACCCGTTTACTCCTACTCTTTGCTTCCTGTCTACCAGCCAGTTCTCTATCCACATCAATACTGAACCCCCAATACCATGTGCTTTAAGTTTGTATACTAATCTCTTATGTGGGAACTTGTGGAAAGCTTTCTGAAAGTCCAGATATAACACATCCACTGGTTCTCCCTTATCCACTCTACCAGTTACATCCTCAAAAAATTCTATAAGATTCGTCAGACATGATTTACCTTTCATAAATCCATGGTGACTTTGTCCAATGATTTCACCACTTTCCAAATGTACTGCAATCCCATCGTTATTAACTGACTCTCGCAGTTTCCCTACTACCGATGTTAGAGTAACTGGTCTGTAATTCCCCATTTTCTCTCTCCCTCCCTTTTTAAAAAGTGGGGATACATTAGCTACCCACCAATCCTCATGAACTACTCCAGGATTTAAAGAGTTTTGAAAAGTTATCACTAATGCATCCACTATTTCTGGGGCTACTTCCTTAAGTACTCTGGGATGCAGCCTATCTGGCCCTGGGGATTTATCGGCCTTTAATCCATTCAATTTACCTAACACCACTTACCGGCTAACCTGGATTTCACTCAGTTCCTCCATCTCATTTGACCCCCGGTCCCCTGCTATTTCCGGCAGATTATTTATGTCTTCCTTAGTGAAGACAGAACCAAAGTAGTTATTCAATTGGTCTGCCATGTCCTTGTTCCGCATGATCAACTCACCTGTTTCTGACTGCAAGGGACCTACATTTGTTTTAACTAATCTCTTTCTTTTCACATATCTATAAAAACTTTTGCAGTCAGTTTTTATGTTCCCTGCCAGTTTTCTTTCATAATCTATTTTTTCTTTCCTAATTAAGCCTTTGTCCTCCTCTGCTGGTCTCTGAATTTCCCCCAGTCCTCCGGTATGCTGCTTTTTCTGGCTAATTTGTTCGCATCATCCTTCGCTTTGATACTATCCCTGATTTCCCTTGTTATCCACGGATGTACTACCTTCCCTGATTTATTCTTTTGCCAAACTGGTATGAACAATTTTTGTAGTTCATCCATGCAGTCTTTAAATGTCTTCCATTGCATATCCACCGTCAACCCTTTTAGAATTAATTGCCAGTCAATCTTGGCCAATTCACGTCTCATACCCTCAAATTTACCTTTCTTTAAGTTCAGAACCATTGTTTCTGAATTAACAATGTCACTCTCCATCCTAATGAAGAACTCAACCATATTATGGTCACTCTTGCCCAAGGGGGCACGTACAACAAGACTGCTAACTAACCCTTCCTCATTACTCAATACCCAGTCTAAAATAGCATGCTCTCTCGTTGGTTCCTCTACATGTTGATTTAGATAACTATCCCGCATACATTCCAAGACATCCTCTTCCTCAGCACCCCTGCCAATTTGATTCACCCAATCTATATGTAGATTGAAGTCACCCATTATAACTGTTTTGCCTTTGTCGCACGCATTTCTAATGTCCTGTTTGATACAATCTCCAACTTCACTACTACTGTTAGATGGCCTGTGCACAACACCCACCAGCGTTTTCTGCCCCTTAGTGTTTCGCAGCTCTACCCATACCGATTCCACATCCTCCAAACTAATGTCCTTCCTTTCCATTGCGTTAATCTGCTCTCTAATCAGCAACGCTACCCCACCTCCTTTTCCTTTCTCTCTATCCCTCCTGAATATTGAATATCCATGGATGTTCAGCTCCCAGCCTTGGTCACCCTGGAGCCATGTCTCCGTGATCCCAACTATATCATAGTCATTAATAGCTATCTGCACATTCAACTCATCCACCTTATTACGAATGCTCCTTGCATTGAGACACAAAGCCTTCAGGCTTGTTTTTACAACACTCTTACCCCTTATACAATTATGTTGAAAAGTGGCCCTTTTTGATTTTTGCCCTGGTTTTGTCTGCCTGCCAATTTTACTTTTCACCTTTGCTACCTATTGCTTCTACCCTCATTTTTGTAGATCAGTGCATGCTCCTTTAACATAGTGACCTCACCACTACTAACCTCTCCCCATTGTCCACTCTGATCACGACCACACATTCATTCCTACCGATACGAATAAGTTTGTTGATAGATCGGATACGTCTCATTGAAAGCTCACTGAGGAGAATCATGCCTTCAATGTTGTTGTATTCTAGAAGGCTTACATAGGCACCCATCTCTGTGATAGAACGGACATTTACCATCACCACATCTTCCACTTCTGGAAATTTGTGCTGGTAAAATCGACAGCTAATGGGGCTTTTTCACGGGGCGAGTTGACGCAAGATGTCACCAGAGTGAAGAGGTCGTGGTCCAGCACGAGTCTCGCACGATATAACGGGGGTAGATAAAGAGTTCCCACGGTACTCGGCATTTCTGTTATTTGTGCGAGTGACTTGTCCGTTTCCCGAGCTTTCGCGTTAAATCTTGAATGAACATCGTGAACTACACGTGACACAAATGATGTAACTTTTTTTTCACACACTATATATATCCTCCCTTGGTTGAATTGGCTCATTTGGTGACATATTTTACTGTGTATGTGGGAGACACAGATGGACTGAGCACAGTACCTCGGTCTTACTGTGTGTGGGAGAAGGGAAGAAAGAGACGTACACTCACAGAGGCAGAGTCTCTCAGCCTGTGTAAGAGGGAGGGAGAAAGAGAGAGAGAGGCACACACAAGGTGGATGTGAAATCTCACCTGCCTGTTTCAGTGACAGACACCCGCCGCCAGTAAATGAAGACACCCCCATCTGTCTCCCCCTCCTCTCCCTCGACTCCCCCACCTTTTACTCCCAACTCCAGTCCCGTCCCGACCCCCTGGGAAACTGAATAGAGCAACAATATAGATATAGAAACTGAAACAATATAGACACTGAATAGCGCAACATGGCAAAAACATCTCTGACACGCTTTACCCCCTTTCTTTGAGATTTTCTGGGAGCCATCTCTGCAAGTGTTCCTGTTAAAAAGATTATCCAACAATGACAATTAGGTGGGACGTCCTCGAAGGACACATGTTCCCTTGTCGATATTGAGACCACGTGTTTTACTCACCTTCTGTCCCCTCTGTCCAGCTTCCGGGTTTACCGTTCGCAGGAGTTCCCACGCGCTATATCTCTAAAATCTAAAGTTAGGTAATGTCTAAAGGAACTGCAGACGCTGGTTAATGCTGGTTAATACGCACAGAAGGACACAAAATGTTGGTGTAACTCAGCAGGTAAGTCAGATCTGGGAAGAAAAACATAAAAAGCTGGAGTAAGTCAGCGGGTCAGGCAGCATCTCTGGAGAAAAAGAATAGGTGACGATTCGAATCGGATCCCTTCTTCAGACAGCCTAATCGGAATTGAGTCTGAAGATGTGTCTCGTCCCGAGATGCTGCGTGACTCGCTGAGTTACTCCAGCTTTTTGTGTCTGTCTTCGGTTTAAACCAGCATGTGCAGTTCACTCCTTACACAGGTATTTATGTCTTCCTTAGTGAAGACGGAACCAAAGTAGTTATTCAATTGGTCCGCCATATCCTTGTTCCCCATGATCAACTCACCTGTTTCTGACTGCAAGGGACCTACATTTGTTTTAACTCATCTTTTTCTCTTCGCATATGTATAAAAGCTTTTGCAGTCAGTTTTTATGTTCCCCGCCAGTTTTCTTTCATAATCTATTTTGCCTTTCCTAAATAAGCCTTTCGGCTCCTCTGCTGGACTATGAATTTCTCCCAATCCTCTGGTAGGCTACTTTTTCTGGCTAATTTGTATGCTTCATCTTTTGTTTTGATACTATCCCTTATTTCCCTTGTTATCCACGGATGCATTACCTTCCCTGATTTATTATTTTGCCAAACTGGGATGAACAATTGTTGTAGTTCATCCATGCAGTCTTTAAATGTCTTCCATTGCATATCCACCATCAACCCTTTAAGAATCAATTGCTAGTCTATCTTGGCCAATTCTCGTCATACCCTCAAAGTTACCTTTCATTAACTTCAGAACCCTTGTTTCTGAATTAACAATGTCAGTCTCCATCCTAATGAAGAACTCAACCATATTATGGTCACTCTTGCCCAAGGGGCCACGCACAAGACTGCAAACTAACCCTTCCTCATTACTCAATACCCAGTCTAGAATAGCCTGCTCTCTCGTTGGTTCCTCTACATGTTGGTTAAGAAAACTATCCCGCATACATTCCAAGAAATCCTCTTCCTCAGCACCCCTGCCAATCTGATTCACCCAATCTATATGTAGATTGAAGTCGCCCATTGTAACGGTTTTACCTTTGTTGCACGCATTTCTAATTTCCTGTTTGATGCCATCCCCAACTTCACTACTACTGTTAGGTGTCCTGTACACAACTCTAACTAGCGTTTTCTGCCCCTTAGTGTTTCGCAGCTCTACCCATATCGATTCCACATCCTCCAAGCTAACGTTAATCTCCTCTCTAACCCGAAACACCACCCCACCTCCTTTTCCTTTCTTTCTATCCTCCCTGGATGTTCAGCTCCAGCCTTGGTCATCCTGGAGCCATGTCTCCGTGATCCCAACTATATCATGGTCATTAATAGCTATCTGCACATTGAACTCATCCACCTTATTACGAATGCTCCTTGCATTGAGACACAAGGCCTTCAGGCTCGTTTTTACAACACTCTTACCCCTTATACAATTATGTTGAAAAGTGGCCCTTTTTGATTTTTGCCCTGGATTTGTCTGCCTGCCACTTTTACTTTTCAGCTTGCTACCTATTGCTTCTACCCTCATTTTACACCCCTCTGTCTCTCTGCTCACACATTTAAGAAAGCCTTTCCCTTTAACTCCATCCTCGACTATCCCATTTGACACCCCGCCCCCCTTATTCAGTTTAAAACCACACGTGTAGCAGTGGCAAACCTACCAGCCAGAATGCTGGTCCCCCACCTGTTAAGATGCAATCCGTCCCTTTTGTACAGTACCCCCTTATTCCAAAACAGATCCCAGTGATCTAAGAATCTAAATCCCTGCCCCGTGCACCAGTTCCTCAGCCACACATTCAGGTCCCGTATCTCCCTGTTGCTGCTCTCGTCAGCACGAGGAACTGGAAGCAGACCGAGGATAACAATCCTGGAGGTCCTGCTTTTCAGCATTTTTCCGAGCTCACTAAAGTCACGCTGCAGAATATTCATCCCATTCTTTCCGACATCGTTTGTGCCAACATGCACTAGCACTTTCGGCTTTTCACCTTCTCCCTTGAGGATTTTCTGCACTCTGTCCGTGACATCCTGGATCCTGGCACCAGGAAGGCAGCACACCATCCTCGCATCCCGTCTGTTGCCGCAGAAACCCCTGTCCGTACCTCTCACAATGGAGTCTCCATCTACAATGGCGTTGCCTGACTTTGGCCTCTTTGGTTTTGGCTCAACAGCCCTATTTGCTTCACAAGCCAGTCCGCCGCTCAGTGTGATAATGTCTTCTGTCCCGACAGCTTCTAAGTGGGTGATCCTGTTCACAAGAGGTACAACACCCGGGGTCGTTTGCATTCCATGCTTCCGTCCCTTTCTCACCATCAACCACCTTCTCTCTTCCAGTACCTTAGGTGTAACAATCTTACTGTAGGACTTGTCGAGGAACGACTCAGTTTCTCGGACGAACCTGAAGTCATCCACTTGCTTCTCCAGTTCCCCAACACGGTCCTTCAGGAGCTGTACCTGGATGCACTTCTCACATTTGTAGCATCCAGAGGCACCAGCAGTGTCCTTGACCTCCCACATTCTGCAAGCATCACATTGAATCATCTTGCCTGACATCTCCTTCTTCGTCTCTCCCTCTCCAGAGTTTTGCAAAGCCTCCTCTCCTCAGCCTCCTCACCGAAGACTCTCGAGCCAAAGACTCACACTTTTCTCACAGGGCACTTCCCTCATAAGGCCACTCGCTATGAGCCGTCTTGCTTATATTGACTGATAAATTGCCTAATTTAACAATTTACACACCAAATTCCTCAGTTTTCAACTATTTTCCCCCTCTGACTCACTTCTAACTCTCCTCCCACTCGGGCTAGAGCCAGTCAGTGTTTTCTCCTGCTTCTCTTTGTTGCTGTTGGTTCCAAATCCACGGGAGCTCTAAGTAGTCAGCCTGTGCTTTGCCTCTCCTTTTCAACTGTTTTCCCCTTCTGACTCACTTCTAACTCTCCTCCCACTCGGGCTAGGGCCAATCAGTGTTTTCTCCTACTTCTCTTTGTTGCTGTTGCTTCCAAATCCACGGGAGCTCTGAGGTGAGCTTTCTTAAGCCTCCTCAGAAAGTAAAGGCGCCGCTATGTCGTTTTAATCAGTTTGGCTGTGTTGAGGGACCAGGATATATCCTCAGAGATGTGTACCCCGAGGAATTTGAAGTTGGAGACGCGCTCCACTTCAGTCCCGTTTATGTGGATGGGGATGTGTCTGCCGCCTCTGGTCTTCAGGTAGTCCACAATGATTTCCTTAGTCTTCTGTGTGTTGAGGACAAGGTTGTTGTTGGTACACCAGGCTGCCAGGTGCTGGACCTCCTCCCTGTAGCTGATTCGTTGTTGTCACTGATCAGTCCTACCACCGTGGTGTCGTCAGCGAATTTTATGATGGAGTTGGAGCCATACATAGGGACGCAGTCATGGGTGAAGAGGGAGTAGAGGAGAGGGCTGAGCACACAGCCCTGTGGCACAGCCTGTGTTCAGTGTCAGAGTGGAGGAGGTGAGGTTGTTGATCCTAACAGACTGGGTCTGTTAGTGAGGAAATCCAGTGTCCAATTGCAGAGGGAGGTGGTGATGCCAAGGCCGCTGAGTTTGGTGATCAGACTGGCGGGGATGACAGTATTAAATGCAGAGCTGAAGTCAATGAATAACAACCTGATGTACGGAGTTGTTATTGTCCAGGTGGGTCAGGGCAGAGTGAAGAGCCGCAGATATGGCATCCTCTGTTGACCTGTTGGGCCGATAGGCAAACTGATGGGGGTCCAGTGTGGGAGGGAGGCTGGATTTGAGGTGAGCCAGGATCAGTCTCTCGAAGCACTTTGCGATGATGGGGGTGAGTGCCACTGGGCGGAAGTCATTGAGACTCCCTGAAGCTGACTGTTTGGGCACTGGCACGATGGTTGTGGTCTTGAGGCAAGTAGGGACGACACCCTAGGGCCAGTGACAGATTGAAGATATCAGTGAAGACCAGGAATAGTTGTCCAGCACATGCCCGGATCCCACGCCCGGGGATGCCGTCGGGGCCGGCAGCTTTGTGCTCATTCACTTTGCTCAGTGCGGCTTGTACAGCAGAGGTGGAGAGACTGAGGGGTTGTTCATTCGGGGGTGGGGCAGCATTGATGGCTGATGTTTTATTATCCCGGTCAAAACGAGCATAGAAATAGTTTAGCTCGTCAGGAAGGGAGGCGTCGTTGGCTGGGGGGTGGGGGGTGTTAACTTTGTTGTAGTCTGTGATGGACTTGATGCCTTGTCACATGCGTCTGGGGGCGGAGTTATTTTGAAAATGCTCCTCCATCTGCAGCTTGTGTTTGTGTTTTGCGCTCCTGATTCAATTTTTCAGGTTGGTCCTGGAGAAGCTGTAACCCTCAGTGTCACTAAATCTGAAAGCGGCAACGCGAGCCTTCAGCAAGTGTCTGACCTCTCTGTTCATCCACGGCTTCTGATTAGGGAAGGTCTTTATTTGTTTGTGGGTTGTGACGTTGTCGGTGCAGGATTTTATGTGGTCCAAAACAGATGAGGTGTATGTGTTAATGTCCACTTGAGAGTCGAAGGTGGCCTGGGTGGCAAACAGACTCCAGTCTCTTTGCTGAAACTGCTCCTGTAGTACAGAGACAGCCCCTTCAGGCCAAACCTTCACTGTCCTCACAGTTGGTTTCACACGTCTGATGAGAGGTGTGTATTTGGGGAGCAGGAACAGAGAGAGAGATGGTCAGACTGTCCCAGGTGGGGGAATGGGAGGGCTTTGTAGGCTTCAGTAATATTAGTGAACACTAAATCCAGAATATTGCCTCCTCTGGTTGGACAGGAGACATGCTGATGGAACTTGGGGAGTACCGTTTTAAGGTTGGAGTGGTTAAAGTCAACCGCAACAATAAAAGCCCCCTCTGGGTGTGCAGTTAGTTGTTTACTGATAGCAGCTTGCAGCTCTTTCATTGCTAGCCTGGCATTAGTGTCCGGAGGTACATAGACTGCAGTGATAACAGTCGATGTGAATTCTCTGGGCAGATAGAAGGGCCTGCACTTTATCATCAGGTATTCCAGGTCAGCAGAGCAGTGACTACCAGTCATAACAATGTCCGTACACCATGAGTTGTTTACATAAATGCACAGCCCGCCGCCCTTGGTCTTACCGGAGTCCTCCGCTGTTCTGTCGGCCCTGAAGACAGTGCGCCCATCCAGCTCAATGCGTTGTCCGGGATGTTGTCGTTAAGCCATGTTTCAGTAAAGACCATGGCGTTGCAGTCTGCAATCCGTTTATGTGAGGTGATCCGCAGCCGTAGTTCATCGATTTTGTTCACCAGGGACCGAACATTGGCGAGGAAAATGCTGGGCAGAGCTGGTTGGTGAGGGTTTAGCTTTAGCCTAGCCCGATAGCTTCCCCGCTTCCCACGTATTTGTTTGCGGTCTCTGCGCTGCCTCCGGGCACTTCCTGTCGGAGGAGCTGGCACTCTAGACCGCGGTGTCCTGGTGATCTCAGAACCTGCTACGAATCATAAAAAATGACAGTTGTACATGACCCTGTCATCCAAACCAATCTCCCCACCTCTCCCAATCGACACCACCCATGATGCACGCTGCTTTGGAATTGAGGACCTCGTTGTTCAGCGTTGTTCCTTCTCCTCCCATCGAAAACCCAAAAGCTGGAAAGCATGTACGACAAGATTCACTAAAATGATGTTAAGATGATGTGATCAGGCTATTAAATATACACCTTGTATGCTGAGGATGTCATCCCGATCTCCCAATCTACCTCATTGTGGCCGTTACACTTTCTATATCAGCATATTATCAGGTCAGGTCGGGGGGAGTTCCTCCTGCCACGGGTACCATGTAATCCCATGCCACCTGCTCCATGGTCAGATAGTTGGCGACTAAACCGTCTCCCCCACCTGGTTAGCTAGGTGAGGAGAGGGCTATGGAACCACAGCAGGACCAAAAACAAGACCTGTCAAAGGGCGGATGAGCTTCTAGCGAGCCAACGGCCATTCAGCAGAAGTTGATGTCATACATAGCATTCAGTTCACTGTCGTACATAGCATTGTAAGGAATGATGATAAAGCACGCACACCAAAACCCTATTTTTCCAGCGGCGGAAGTCCGCAGGAACTAGAGGACAGAGATGTGTGACAAAAGACAATAGGTGCAGGAGTAGGCATTCGGCCCTTTGAGCCAGCACCACCATTCAATAAGATCATGGCTGATCATCCACAATCAGTACCCTGCTCCTGCCTTTTCTCCATATCCATTAACTCCGCTATCCCTAAGAGCTTTATCTAATTCTGTTGAAAGCATCCAGAGAACCAGCCTCCACCTCTGAGGCAGAGAATTCCACACACTCACAACTCTCCGTGAAAACGTTTTTCCTCATCTCTGTTGTAAATGGCTTACCACTTATTCTTAACCTATGGCCCTGGTTCTAGACCCTCCCCCCCCCCCCCACCCCCCCCCCCCCCCCCCCCCCCCCCAACATCGGGAACATGTTTCCTGGCTCTTGCGTGTCCAAAGCCTTAATAATCTTTTGTGTTTCAATACGATCCCCTCTCGTCCTTCTAAATTCCAGAGTATGCAAGCCCAGCCGCCCCATTCTGTCAGCATGTGACAGTCTCACCATCCCGGGAATTAACCTGGTGAACCTACACCGCACTCCCTCAATAGCAAGAATGTTCTTCCTCAAGTTTGGAGACCATCCCTCACTGTATCCGTCCGTCACCGTTCCCGTCGGATACCAGCACCACTGCGTCGCTAATGTCATCAACGATGATGAATGAATGAATATTGTCTTCAGCAGCACCATTAGTTTATTTTTACACTACTTGTGTCTAGTGTGTTTGTTATGAGTGCTAAAAATATAATAATCATTTTCACTGGTTCTCGGTTCATGTGTCAATTATACACCAATCCCAAGTTATGTGCATAAGATTATTTAAGTTTCTGATTTAGAGGGGCATCACTTTTCCACAGCTGTGTGAGACGGGGGAGCTGGGAGAGTGACCTCATGGTTCAGGGGCGGGGTGAGGGGCCGCGCTGTCCGGGGCAGGGGAGCGGAGTGAAGGGCCCCACCGTCCAGGGTGGGGGAGCAGGGTAGAGACCCCATTGTCCGGGCGGGGATAGTGACCTCACTGTCCGGGTCGAGCCGAGGGATCGCGTCATCCGAGACAGGGGGGGGGGGGGTGGGGGGAGAGACCACGCTGTCAGGGGCGGAGGACCGTTGAGAGGGGCCACGCCGCCCGGGGCGGAGTACGGGGAAATGGGGCGGAGGACTGGGGAGTGGGACCTCGCTGGCCGGGGCGGAGGACCAGGAAGATCGCCCCCCACGACAGCAGATTCCCATTGATGAGTAGGTTTCCGCCGGTCCAGAGTGGACGGGACTGATCTTGGGGAGTGACTCCGGTTAAATCCCCCTCCCCACCCCCACCCACCACAGGCCGCCCCTCTCCTCCAACCTCCCCCCCCCCCCACCCTCACTTACAACCTTATAAAAAAAGGCAAATCAAACTCAAGAGGTCAAGTGTCATATTGCTGCAACTAATATCTTAATTTATTGTTCCAACTAAACCTAATTTCCAAAGCTACACAGACTATGTTTTATCGCATCTTATTTCCTGGATACACACTTTGCCATTAGCACAGTCTCCAACGTATATTTGTTCCATTATTTTGGGGCTTTGATTGATTTATGGATAAGACAAGCATGTATTTGAGGGACTGAATCAGTCTGAAGAAGGGTTTGAGCTGAAACGTCACCCATTTAAAAAAAAACTTCACCTCAGAGATGCTGCCTGTCTCGCTGAGTTACTCCAGCATTTTGTGTCTACCTACAATTTAAACCAACATCTGCAGTTCTTTCCAACACGATTGACAGCGTGTAATGACACAGCCGAAGGTGTTGTCCTACTCCTTTGAATTGTTGTCTAATACCAGCTTTTAATCTGTAAATTACAGAACAGAGGGACGCATGAACGGCAGTCACCACCATGGCTGATGGAGCGAACGACGATGTGTTGCAGAATTACGCCAGATATAAATGTCCCAACAATGTGACTGGATCAGATTGCCTGACCTGCAGCACACACGGTGAGAGGGAATAGGGGATCAACGGAAGGCCGAGAGACCAGAGCCGAGAGCTGGAGGGAGAACAGGAATGATTGGGCAGGTAGGTCCGTATTATGGTCATTTGATGGGTATAAAGACTGCCTAGGAGCAGCTACAAGCGGGGAACGAACATGTGATAAATGGAGGTTTTTAAAAGGGGGATAACTGCTCTGACTCAGCGTGGCCGTCAGCGGAAGAAACAAATACGTTGTTTGTGAGCCTTATGCCCCTGTCCCACTTGGAATAGCCACAACTTGGAATAGCAACAACGACATCCACGACATCTCCCACCCTCACCGCCTTCCCGGCCAAACCCAGGGCTGGACCCTGAAACCGCTCCCCTCGTACAGGGAAGACCCATCAGTAGTGATAGGTCTTCCCCTTCCCCCTCTTTTAATCAGGGGAGTGAGGGGGAGGGGGGATTGAGGGGGAGGGGTGAGGGGAGGGGAAATGAGGGGGGGGAGTGAGGGGGAGTGAAAGGGGGGGAGTGAGGGGGAGGGGGAGTGAAAGGGGGGGGGGTGAGGGGGAGGGGGAATGATGGGGAGAGGCGAAATTAGGGGGGAAGTGAGGGGGAGGGGAAATGAGGAGACAGGTGGGGGGAAGGTTGAGAGGGAATGGGGAAACAGGTTTGGGATGGAGAGAGGGAAGGAGTGAGGGAGGTTTGAGATAGAGAGAGGAGGGGACAGAGCTGGGAGAGAAGGAGGGAGGGGAGTGGGGGGCAGAGGGAGAGTGAAGGACGACACAGAGCGATATCAGTCCCAGATGGAAGCCAGCGGTCCTCCAGGTGGGCGAGCGGATCACAGATGGTCCTCCAGGCCAGGCGGGGTGAGCCGAGTGCCGGTGGTCCTCCGGGCCGGTCCTCCAGGCGGGGCGGCGGGGGGGGGGTCGGTGAGGCCGAGCGGGGTTGGCGGTTGGAGCGCGTGCGCGCGCGGGGTTGGCGGTTGGAGCGGGAACAAGATGGAGACGAACCGGCGCTGAGACCCCGGACCCTGGTGAGAGAAAGATGGAGAGAGAGAGATGGAGAGAGAGAGACACACGGGAGAGAGAGAGAGAGACAGAAAGGAACTCACAGAAACATAGAAATAGGTGCAGGAGTAGGCCATTCGGCCCTTCGAGCCTGCACATCGCCATTCAATATGATCATGGCTGATCATCCAACTCAGTATCCTGTACCTGCCTTCTCTCCATACCCTCTGATCCCTTAGCCACAAGGGCCACATCTAACTCCCTCTTAAATATAGCCAATGAACTGGCCTCGACTACCCTCTGTGGCAGAGAGTTCCAGAGATTCACCACTCTCTGTGTGAAAAAAGTTCTTCTCATCTCGGTTTTAAAGGATTTCCCCCTTATCCTTAAGCTGTGACCCCTTGTCCTGGACTTCCCCAACATCGGGAGCAATCTTCCTGCATCTAGCCTGTCCAACCCCTTAAGAATTTTGTAAGTTTCTATAAGATCCCCTCTCAATCTCCTAAATTCTAGAGAGTATAAACCAAGTCTATCCAGTCTTTCTTCATAAGACAGTCCTGACATCCCAGGAATCAGTCTGGTGAACCTTCTCTGCACTCCCTCTATGGCAATAATGTCCTTCCTCAGATTTGGAGACCAAAACTGTACGCAATACTCCAGGTGTGGTCTCACCAAGACCCTGTACAACTGCAGTAGAACCTCCCTGCTCCTATACTCAAATCCTTTTGCTATGAAAGCTAACATACCATTCGCTTTCTTCACTGCCTGCTGCACCTGCATGCCTACTTTCAATGACTGGTGTACCATGACACCCAGGTCTCGCTGCATCTCCCCTTTTCCTAGTCGGCCACCATTTAGATAATAGTCTGCTTTCCTGTTTTTGCCACCAAAATGGATAACCTCACATTTATCCACATTATACGGCATCTGCCAAACATTTGCCCACTCACCCAGCCTATCCAAGTCACCTTGCAGTCTCCTAGCATCCTCCTCACAGCTAACACTGCCCCCCAGCTTAGTGTCATCCGCAAACTTGGAGATATTGCCTTCAATTCCCTCATCCAGATCATTAATATATATTGTAAATAGCTGGGGTCCCAGCACTGAGCCTTGCGGTACCCCACTAGTCACTGCCTGCCATTGTGAAAAGGACCCGTTTACTCCTACTCTTTGCTTCCTGTTTGCCAGCCAGTTCTCTATCCACATCAATACTGAACCCCCAATGCCGTGTGCTTTAAGTTTGTATACTAATCTCTTATGTGGGACCTTGTCGAAAGCCTTCTGGAAGTCCAGATACACCACATCCACTGGTTCTCCCCTATCCACGCTACTAGTTACATCCTCGAAACATTCTATAAGATTCGTCAGACATGATTTACCTTTTGTAAATCCATGCTGACTTTGTCCAATGATTTCACCACTTTCCAAATGTGCTGCTATCCCATCTTTAATAACTGACTCTAGTAGTTTCCCCACTACCGATGTTAGACTAACTGGTCTGTAATTCCCCGTTTTCTCTCTCCCTCCCTTCTTAAAAAGTGGGGTTACGTTTGCTACCCGCCAATCCTCAGGAACTACTCCAGAATCTTAAGAGTTTTGAAAGATTATTACTAATGCATCCACTATTTCTGGAGCTACTTCCTTAAGTACTCTGGGATGCAGCCTATCTGGCCCTGGGGATTTATCGGCCTTTAATCCATTCAATTTACCCAACACCACTTCCCGGCTAACCTGGATTTCACTCAATTCCTCCAACTCCTTTGACCCGCGGTCCCCTGCTATTTCCGGCAGATTATTTATGTCTTCCTTAGTGAAGACGGAACCAAAGTAGTTATTCAATTGGTCCGCCATATCCTTGTTCCCCATGATCAACTCACCTGTTTCTGACTGCAAGGGACCTACATTTGTTTTAACTAATCTCTTTCTTTTCACATATCTATAAAAACTTTTGCAGTCAGTTTTTATGTTCCCTGCCAGTTTTCTTTCATAATCTATTTTTTCTTTCCTAATTAAGCCTTTGTCCTCCTCTGCTGGTCTCTGAATTTCCCCCAGTCCTCCGGTATGCTGCTTTTTCTGGCTAATTTGTTCGCATCGTCCTTCGCTTTGATACTATCCCTGATTTCCCTTGTTATCCACGGATGTACTACCTTCCCTGATTTATTCTTTTGCCAAACTGGGATGAACAATTTTTGTAGTTCATCCATGCAGTCTTTAAATGTCTTCCATTGCATATCCACCGTCAACCCTTTTAGAATTAATTGCCAGTCAATCTTGGCCAATTCACGTCTCATACCCTCAAATTTACCTTTCTTTAAGTTCAGAACCATTGTTTGTGAATTAACAATGTCACTCTCCATCCTAATGAAGAACTCAACCATATTATGGTCACTCTTGCCCAAGGGGGCACGTACAACAAGACTGCTAACTAACCCTTCCTCATTACTCAATACCCAGTCTAAAATAGCCTGCTCTCTCGTTGGTTCCTCTACATGTTGATTTAGATAACTATCCCGCATACATTCCAAGACATCCTCTTCCTCAGCACCCCTGCCAATTTGATTCACCCAATCTATATGTAGATTGAAGTCACCCATTATAACTGTTTTGCCTTTGTCGCACGCATTTCTAATTTCCTGTTTGATACCATCTCCAACTTCACTACTACTGTTAGGTGGCCTGTACACAACACCCACCAGCGTTTTCTGCCCCTTAGTGTTTCGCAGCTCTACCCATACCGATTCCACATCCTCCAAACTAATGTCCTTCCTTTCCATTGCGTTAATCTGCTCTCTAATCAGCAACGCTATCCCACCTCCTTTTCCTTTCTCTCTATCCCTCCTGAATATTGAATATCCATGGATGTTCAGCTCCCAGCCTTGGTCACCCTGGAGCCATGTCTCCGTGATCCCAACTATATCATAGTCATTAATAGCTATCTGCACATTCAACTCATCCACCTTATTACGAATGCTCCTTGCATTGAGACACAAAGCCTTCAGGCTTGTTTTTACAACACTCTTACCCCTTATACAATTATGTTGAAAAGTGGCCCTTTTTGATTTTTGCCCTGGTTTTGTCTGCCTGCCATTTTTACTTTTCACCTTGCTACCTGTTACTTCTACCTCATTTTTGTAGATCAGTGCATGCTCCTTTAACATAGTGACCTCACCACTACTAACCACTCCCCATTGTCCACTCTGATCATGACCACACATTCATTCCTACCGATACGAATAAGTTTGTTGATAGATCGGATACGTCTCCTTGAAAGCTCACTGAGGAGAATCATGCCTTCAATGTTGTTGTATTCTAGAAGGCTTACATAGGCACCCATCTCTGCGATAGAACGGACATTTACCATCACCACATCTTCCACTTCTGGAAATTTGTGCTGGTAAAATCGACAGCTAAAGTGCTGGCATCCTGACGCGTGTCGTGCAGTAGCACCACTGCTGCTACTGTTGTTGTTGTTGGTGGTGGTGTTGTTGTTGCACAGAGGAGGGCGAGCGCTCTCACAGCCGATGTCGATGCCGATGCCGGTGCCGCCCGCTGTCCTGTCCCGCTCGGCCCGGCTCAACTTACAGGCCCCAGAGAACTCACCGCCGCCACTGCGCACTGCGTGGCTGGCCTGACCGACGCTCTTCCTTACCGGCTGGTGCCGTGCCCTACTTCCTGGTTCGGGACGAATTGGTGCTGCACAAGGTCGAAGGTGCCGGCCGCGCTGCGGGATCATTACTTTCAAACCGCCCACAACGGCCACCCCGGGGTGGAGGCCACTTTGTCCCAGGCCCAAGCCCAGTTTTACTGGCCTGGCATGGTTCAGGACATCCGGGACAGGGTCTCCGCCTGTGCTGCCTGCAACAGTCTCCTGCCTCATCAACAGCGCCAACCTCTCATGCAGCAACCGGCTCCCGAGTTGCCGTGGATGGCTGTCGCCACTGACATATTCGAATGGCGTGGCAAACACTTCCTCGTTCTGGTTGACTCCTACTCCAGCTGGTTCGAGGTGGACCAGCTGCCGTCCCTCACGTCTGCTGCCGTCATCGGGAAGCTTCGCCGCCTCTTTTCGACCTTTGGTTCCCCGGTGACTCTCCAATCCGACAACGGCAGCCAGTTTACCAGCGCGGAGTTCGGCGCCTTCGCCACCCGATGGAACATTCGCCACATCACTAGCAGCCCCGAGTACCCGCAAAGCAATGGCCTTGCAGAGCGCGCTGTCCGCAGCGCCAAGGAGCTGCTGGAACATTGTCGGCTTGCTCATTCGGACTTCTACGTTGTCCTCCTCAACCTCCGCAACATTTCCCGGGACCCCGCACTCGGTTCGCCTGCCCAGCGCCTCATGTCCCGCACCACTCGACCCCCTCTCCCGGTCTCTCAGCAATCCCTAAAGCCCGCGGTCCGCATCCCTGCCGCTGTCAAGGAGCGCATCATCGAGGAGCAGGTCATCCAGAAGCGCTCATTTGACAAATCATCCCGTCTCCTTCCCCGTCTGTTCCCAGGCCAGGTTGTCCGGATGAAGTCCACCTCCGGTCATCACCGACTGGCCGTTGTCGTTGGCAATGCTGACTCTCCCCGGTCATACCTGGTTGATTACGAAGGCACCGTGTACCGTCGGACACGCCAGCACCTGCTGCTTGTCAACGAGCCTGCTCCGCCTCCCGCAGGCCCGTTTTCGCCGCCTGTCCCTTCCCCACTGCCTGAAACTCCTCCTGCCCCTGTCACTCCTCGCATGCCCCGGACACTGCCCTCTCAGCTCTCTGTGCCCCGCACACACCAGCCTCCTTCTCCTGCCTCTCCTGCAGGTGTACCTGTTTCGCCCCCCCGTTCTCCTCCTTCCCCTGGGCGCTCATCACCCGGATCTCCCATCTCTGTCCCTGCCCCCGTACCTGCAGCTCCTGCGGTTGAAGGGGAGGGCGGGTTGCGCACCCGCTCTGGGCGGTTGGTCAAGCCGCCTGTCCGGTATGGAGTGTGCGAGTAGTCTGTATCATGATATTGTCTAACTGTTTCCTGCTTATGGTCTGATTCTAGCGTATGAGCCGTGGTCGTTTTTGTTACCAAGAGGAAGGATGTAGATCAGTGCATGCTCCTTTAACATAGTGACCTCACCACTACTAACCACTCCCCATTGTCTCCTGTATAATTGTAGCTTCCCCACTTCCAGCTCGCTCTCTAGCTCCAGTGATGACCACGGACAGCTAGGGCATAATGTGTGTAGTGCCTATAATAAAGTAATGTAGGTTCCGGTGGCGACATGCTTTGTTAGCAGTCGCAAACTTTCTAGCTCCGCTGAAAAAATCGCGATTTTTCGCGTTAAAATCGGGTCAGGAGGTCGGGACCGTTTTTAAAAACTTACCGGAGCCCCGGGTCGCTGTGTTGATGACGTCATCAGTAAGCGCCGTGAATTTAACGGAGGGAAAGGCATTTTAAATGAAAAGTACGTCTCCAGGTCAGAGCCCACAGAGGAAAGCTACAAAACACCTGCTGAAGACTCAGGAACATCAAGAAACTGCAAAACTGACCTCTGGAGTGGTCTCTGGAATGGCTACACGATCTAAGACTGAGATGACCACAAAAGAGAAAACCGAAATGGAGGAGTTAAAGAACTCGGTAAGAGATTTGAAAAATGATCTGAAAGCTGGAAACTTAAATTTGATGGAAAACATGCATGCATCTATTAATGCCGGTAATACTTGCGGGCATTGGTGCTCTGCAAAAAAGAGTTGATGATGTGCAAGAAGAATTAACGGGGGAAATTAATAAGGTGGCAGAAGAGTCCACAAAGATGTTTGAGGCTGTGCATGAAACTGTTTCTGCAAATGTAACTGCAGTGAAAGATATGAAAGCTGTTGTGGAAGAGATGGCTGGAGAGATGCAGACGATGAAGTTAGAAATAGACAGCCTCAAGAGCCAACTTACAAAGGTTTCTGATAAATATGTTGACCTAGAAGCTCGCTCAAGACGTCAAAATATACGAATACGTGGAGTAAAAGAGGGAGCTGAGGGGGACAATGCTCGTGAGTACACTGCCAACCTAATTAAACACGTGCTCAATCTACCTGAGGCACCTGTAATTGAAGAAGCACATCGACTACCCAGATTTAAACCAAGATCTCAAGGAGAACATGCCTACCCACGACAGATCATAATCAAACTTCGGGATATCCCAACAATGGAAGCGCAGATGAAAAAGATCAAATACGGAGAGAACACGATGTACAGAAATGATTCTATTAAACTCCTACGGGACTACCCTCACGAGATTGTGCTAAAGAGAAGAAAGTTCTCACAGACCAGAGAGGCTCTTTACGATGTCAAGGGTGTCATATGCGGAGTGTATTATCCGGCCAGAATGCGTATTACTTTCATGGGAATCTCAAAAACATTCATTAACTCGGTAGAATCTCTTAAATACGCTCAAGAAATCGTGGCCAAGGCAGCAACAATTGAAGATTGATCACCAAGACGTCATGAACAAATTAATTTGCTTATTCCCCCAACAAGAATATCACAAGAAAAGTGAAATAAGTGAACAACACCAATCTTTAAAAATTACTACACGCAACAGATTTTCCACGAGACGTGCCTAGACATTATTATCTCGCCTTGAACATTGCGGAATCTAACTCAAGGACATTCTGTGCTCAAATGAGGAAAGACTGATAACATGGGAGTGAATCTGCTGAGCTGAGAGCGAAAAACATCACATGGCTTATATAGTTTTACAAAATATTGAGAATTAATAATAAATAATAATTAACAATACTAATATAGAAATAGCAACTGAAACTGATAAAAATGTGTTGCCTGCTTTATAACGCAGACAACCGTAATCACATATATTCCGCAGCTCGAGTGGGGAGGGGAGGAGACTCGGTCACCTGGCATAATTCCAGGAGCCTGACTTCGGTTAACCCTTTCAGCGAACAGCTCACTTTTAACAATACTAAAACCAATTACAAATAGTTAAGAGATAAAGAGTGAGGAATATATGTAACTGAATACATGATTAGATTTGATAAGTCGGAATGAAACATATATATATATATACTGCAGGTACACAAAATTGCTGGAGGAACTCAGCGGGTGCAGCAGCATCTATGGAGCGAAGGAAATAGGCGACGTTTCGGGCCGAAACCCTTCTTCAGACTGATGGTACCGCTATATATATACTGCAACTGGGTGAAATAGAACTGATTTGGAAACGGTACCGACCCCCTAGGTTTTGGGTAATAAAGGGAGCGGGGCTAACCTTATAACATCTACGCCGGAAGCGATATCGATGTCGTACCCCACAGACGAGTGGGCCACTCACTACGGTGTCCGAAACTCAGACACCGTAAATTTATTTGATATACTTTTTTTTTTATCACAATATGTCACATCTATGTGTTTTCTCTTCAAGGACAATCGCAGAGGGGAACTACCAAGGAAGTCTATATTATAAATGCTCCCAAAATAACCAGAGTCCTGAGGTATGAATGCACCATAATAAATAAGGTCATCAACATAGGTAGAAATGTATGACGACAATCAAAAGAAAATGGGAGGAATCACACTATGTAGTTGGAATATAAGGGGTATTAATGAACCTATTAAAAGGGGCAAGATACTAGCTCAGTTGAAATCATACAACACGGATATTTCGTTTCTAAAGGAAACGCATCTTAAACATCAAGATCAGACGAGACTGAGGGCGAACTGGATAGGCCAAACATTTCACTCTTCATTTACTTCAAAATCTAGAGGTACCGCTATCATTATTCGTAAAGGAATTCCATTTAAATCAAAGAATATTATTTCAGATAAGGAAGGGAGATACCTTATAGTAGCAGGAGAGATCAATAATATGCCAATTACGTTGGTAAACATATATGCGCCCAATTTTGATAACCCTCAATTTTTTAATAAAATTCTGAATATAATTGCAGAATGTAATTATCAAAATGTTATAATTGGAGGAGACTTTAGCTGTGTTTTAGACCCTTATCTAGATAAATCGATGCAAAAACAAAAAGGTAAATAGGAAATCTAAAACCAGTGAACTTTTACATACATATATGGAAAACACAAATATAGTAGATGTGTGGAGGATTGCAAACCCGACGGGAAGGGATTATTCGTTTTATTCAACGGTGCATAAAACATACTCACGGATAGACTATTTTCTTGTGGATACAAAATTAATTCCGCACACTATGAACCCTAAATACCACACTAATGCGATCTCAGACCACTCTCCGTTAACTTTTGTTTTAAAACTAGAAGGAATGTCTATGAATAAATCGTTCTGGAGGTTTAACTCGCAAATTTTAAAAGACCCACAAGGGAGTATATATCTAAAAAAACAGATGGACCTATTTTTTGAGATAAATGATACACCAGATATATCCCCCACGCTATTATGGGAATCCTTCAAAGCATTTATTAGAGGAGTCATTATTTCATTTCAAGCTTATCAAAATAAAAAGAATAATAATGAACAAAGACATTTAGAAGAACAAATAAAACAATTAGATACAGACAATGCTAAAGATCCAACTATGGATAAACATAATAAAATCCTATTATTGAAATTCAAGCTAAATAAATTACTGTCAGAGAAAGTTATAACATTATTTCAAATCACAAAACAAGAACACTTCGAATTCGGGGATAAACCCCACAAACTTTTAGCACGCCAACTGAAAAAACGGGAAAAAGAGAATGCAATATTAAAGATTAAATCAGATAGAGGGGAATTATTAACATTACCCAAGGATATCAATAAAAGATTTGCTCAATTTTACCAGAATCTATACACATCTAAAACGTTAATAGACAATAATAAAATTTCAGAATTTCTAGATAACTGTAACCTACCACAATTAGAACTGAGGGAACAAGAGGAACTGGGAGCACAAATTACTTCTAAGGAGATAGAAGACACAATAAAAACACTAAAGAATGGAAAAACACCAGGACCAGACGGATTCAGTAATGAATGTTATAAATCTTTTTATGACATAGTTACTCCACGATTACAGAAAATGTATACATATGCTTTTAAAGAGCAAAGCTTACCTGAAACAGTAGCAGAATCAACGATCATATTAATATTTAAAAAATATAGAAGAACCAGGTTCATATAGAGCTATCGCTTTGTTAAATACGGATCAAAAAATAATAGCGAAAACACTAGCCAGTAGACTGAGCAGGTATGTTAGTAGACTAATAAATGAGGATCAAACAGGATTTATACCTAAGAGACATTCATTCAATAACTTGAGACGTTTGCTTAACATAATGCACTCACATAAATCTCACGACCAAGAGTTAGCTATCATCTCACTGGACGCAGAAAAAGCGTTTGATCAAGTAGTATGGGATTATATGATTAAAGTATTGCAAAAATTACAATTGGGAGAGAACTTCATTGCATGGATAAAACTATTATATAACAAACCTACGGCTAG
Source organism: Amblyraja radiata (assembly GCF_010909765.2). Lineage (NCBI taxonomy): Eukaryota > Metazoa > Chordata > Chondrichthyes > Rajiformes > Rajidae > Amblyraja > Amblyraja radiata. The sequence continues at coordinate 9,491 of NW_022630537.1, read as the reverse complement.
AATACTAACTAATAATATATTATCCTCGACATTTGAACTATCAAGGGGCAATAGACAAGGTTGTTCATTAGCTCCGCTGTTATTTGCTTTGGTAATTGAACCCCTTGCTGAAAAAATAAGAACACACCTGGATATTTACGGTTATAATACAAAATATTCAAATAACAAAATATCCCTATATGCCGATGATGTACTACTGTACATCACAAAACCACAAATTAGTATACCGAATATATTAAATTTAATTGAGGACTTTGGATCCTTTTCAGGATATAGAATAAATTGGAACAAAAGTGAAATTATGTCGATAAAACCAAAAGACTCAACACACCTCAGGAAATTCCCCTTTAAAATAGCTACAGAAAAATTCAAATATTTGGGAATTAAAATTACTAGAAATTACCAGGATATGTTTAAAGCCAATTATAATCCCTTACTTAAGAAATTAAATAATTTGATTAAATTCTGGAAAACACTTCCGATGTCCTTAATAGGCAGAATAAACGCTATAAAAATGATTTTCTTACCACAAATTCTATACCTATTTCAATCAATACCTATATATCTCCCAAAAAAGTTTTTCAAAAAATTGGACTCAGACATTACACATTTCATATGGGATTATAAACCCCATAGAATACAAAGAACACACCTTAATAAACTAAAAGAGTGGGGGGGGGGTCTAGCGCTCCCTAACTTTATGTATTATAATTGGGCAGTAAATATTAAAAATATGATTCACCTGCTGGACAATTCTGCCCAGCAGGCGGACTGGATTGTAATGGAAAAAGGGGACTGCTCGCCGAGTAATATAGGAGCGATTATCCTCTCACCAATAAATCTGAATAATAAAAATTATAATAAAAACCGAATTATACATAGCACAATTAGAACATGGAAACAAATAAAACAGAATCTAAAATTAAGAAACCTATCTCTCTCAATACCAATAGCCAATAACCCATCGTTTAAACCATCAATCATAGACAAATCATTTATACAATGGGAAAGAATGGGAATCAAAACGCTCGAAGATCTGTATGAAGTGGGAAAATTACTATCATTTCAACAACTACAACTGAAATATAATTTGAAAAATAACCAATATTTTAAATATCTTCAAATTTGTGATTATTTGAAAAAATACACAAAAGCCTATCATAATATGCCTTCCGACTTACTGGATGAAGCAAGGAAGACAAAGGCGGAATCAGCTAATTTAATATCGTACTTATATAATATAATTTTAAACATAGAAATACCCACAACAGATGGAATTAGAAGAGACTGGGAACAAGAATTAGCTATAAAAATTTCAAAAGAGAGCTGGGATAATCATTTACTACAGGTGCATAAATGCTCGATCAATGTACGACATACGCTTATCCAATTCATATCATTACATAGACTATATTATTAAAAACTAAATTAAATAAAATCTTTCCTAATGTTTCACCAATCTGTGATAAATGTCTGTGTCAAGAAGCTACCATACCGCATTCTTTTGTTTTTTGTACAAAAATCCAAAAATTCTGGCATGGAATATTTGATATTTTTTCAAAATTAATTAAAATAAAACTGGTACCAAAACCAGAATGGATCATTTTTGGGATATCGGAAGGTATCCCTGAATTAAACGTGTATCAGAAGAATTTACTCAATTACGGGCTAATAATGGGAAAAAAGCTCATACTTAAATTCTGGAAACATGCGCCCACACCAACAATAACAATGTGGACATCAAATATGTTTGAAACATTACATCTGGAAGAGATGAGATTCCTCTTAGCAGGTAAAGCAAACCAATTCCAAAAGACGTGGTCTACGTTTATGGACCTATTACAAGCATGAGGTGCAATAGTAATTTTAAAAATAAATAAATAAATAAATGGTATCAGGACCTGGCAATGGGAGGTAAAACAACAACAACAGACTTGGTTGGTAGTTTCATGTTATAATAGAGCGATTGTCCTTACTTTCTTTTTCTTTCTTTTCTAGGGTCTACTTTCTTACTTTACTTCCTTCTCTAACTTCTTTTCTAAGGGGCTTTCTTTCCCAACACTCTCTTGCACTTCACGACTCTTGCGCACCTTCTTTATTTCCTTACTTCTATCTTTTTCTTAAAGCTTAAAAAAAAATGAAGCGGTACAAAAAATGTATTAAGATATATGTGTTGTGTGTTATTGTAATTTATCGTACTTCTAATAAAAATATTTTTTTTTTAAATAAATAAATAAAGTAATGTAGTAAAATACTTTGTGTGTCAAGTAAGTCCTTTTACAATTTTACACCCCTCTGTCTCTACGCTCACACATTTAAGAAACCCTTTCCCTTTAACTCCATCCTCCACCATCCCATTCGACACCCCACCCCCCTTATTCATTTTAAAACCACCCGTGTAGCAGTGGCAAACCTGCCTGCCAGAATGCTGGTACCACACCTGTTAAGATGCAATCCGTCCCTTTTGTACAGTTCCCCCTTACCCCAAAACAGATCCCAGTGATCTAAGAATCTAAATCCCTGCCCCGTGCACCAGTTCCTCAGCCACACGTTCAGGTCCCGTATCTCCCTGTTCCTGCTCTCGCCAGCACGAGGAACTGGAAGCAAACCGGAGATAACAACCCTGGAGGTCCTGCTTTTCAGCATTTTTCCGAGCTCTCTAGTCACCCTGCAGAATATTCATCCCCTTCTTGCCGACATCGTTTGTACCGACATGCACTACCACTTCCGGGTGTTCACCTTCGCCCTTGAGGATTTTCTGCACTCTGTCCGTGACATCCTGGCACCAGGAAGGCAGCACACCATCCTCGCATCCCGTCTGTTGCCGCAGAAACCCCTGTCCGTACCTCTCACAATGGAGTCTCCCACTACAATGGCGTTGCCTGCCTTAGGCCTTTTTGGTTTTGGCTCAACAGCCCTATTCGCATCACAAGCCAGTCCGCCGCCCAGTCTAAACACCTCTTCTGTCCCGACAGCTTCTAAGTGGGTGAACCTGTTCACAAGAGGTACAACACCCGAGGATGTTGGCATTCCATGCTTCCCTCCCGTTCTCACTGTCTCCCACCTTCTCTCTTCCAGTACCTTAGGTGTAACAATCGTACTGTAGGACTTGTCGAGGAACGACTCCGTTTCTCGGACGAACCGGAGGTCATCCACTTGCTTCTCCAGTTCCCCAACACGGCCCTTCAGGAGCTCTACCTGGATGCACTTCTCGCATTTGTAGCAGCCAGAGGCACCAGCGGTGTCCTTGACCTCCCACATACTGCAAGCATCGCACTGAATCAGCTTGCCTGACATCTCCTTCTGTCGTCTCTACCTCTCAAGCGTATTGCGTGGTCTCCTCTCCTCAGCCTCCTCGCCGAAGACTCTCGAGCCAAAGACTCACACTTTTCTCACAGGGCACTTCCGTCACTGCCGCTCCCCAAGAGCAGTCTTGCTTAAATTGACTGATAAATTGCCTGATTTACCAATTTACAAACCAAATTCCTCAGTTTTCAACTGTTTTCCCGGCACTGACTCACTTCTCTCCTCCCACTTGGGCTAGAGCCAATCAGTCGTATATCTTGCTTAGCTCCTGCTGCTGTTGCTTCCAAACCTACAGCAGTTCTGAGCAAAGTCTGCCTGTCCTTGGCCTCTACTTTAACTGTTTTCACTTATCTCCTCCCACTTGGGCTAGAGCCAATCAGTCGTATCTCTTGCTAAGCTCCTGCTGCTGTTGCTCCCAAACCTACAGCAGTTCAGAGTACACTCTGGAGTTTAGAAGGATGAGAGGGCATCTCATTGAAACATATAAGATTGTTAAGAGATTGTACACGCTAGAGGCAGGAAACATGTTCCCGATGTTGGGGGAGTCCAGAACCAGGGGCCACAGTTTAAGAATAAGGAGTAAGCCATTTAGAACGGAGACGAGGAAACACTTTTTTTTCACAGAAAGTGGTGAGTCTGTGGAATTCTCTGCCTCTTGAATTCTCTTGAGGGCGGTGGAGGCAGGTTATCTGGATGCTTTCAAAAGAGAGCTAGATAGGGCTCTAAAAGATAGCGGAGTCAGGGGATATGGGGAGAAGGCAGGAACGGGGTACTGATTGGGGATGACCAGCCATGATCACATTGATCATGTGGCCTCCTCCTGCACCTATTGTCTCTCTACCCTCTCTCTCCCCACTCTCACTCTCCGTTTCTCTTCCCCTATCTGTCTGCCCCCTCTTCCCTCGCCCCCTCTTCCCTCTTCCCTCGCCCCCTCTTCCCTCGTCCTCTCTCTCTCTCCCCCTCCCCCCCTTTATCTGTCCCCTCTTCCCCTCTCGCCCTCTCGCCCTCTCTCCCAATCTTTGCCCCCTTCTCTCTCTCCTCTCTCACTCTCAGTGGGCGGGGCGCTACTCTGTGAGCGACTCGCGGCGCGTTGCTCCCGTATGTTTGCATGTTTTCTGAGTTGTTTAGTGTTTTTCTGAGAGTCATTAAGTGCGGTATTTAACGACAGCTAGTATGACTACCACGGTCAAGTATTTAGCGAGGTTGTGTGTCCTGACCGCCTTTCTGGAACCAGTATTTGCGATATGTATTACACCGGCAAATCCCATGGCACGCCATGGAGGGAGGCTCATCTACTCACGGGACACTTTGCTGGATCTGTGGCCTGCTTCCCCGGTTCTACAAGCGACACCTTCTTCCCTGAATGGGATTCCTCAGCTACAGATGAATCATTACATCAAGCGCATTCGTAGGAAAAGGGGATCCAGAGGAGGAATACGGAACAGAATGAGGAGACGAGGTAGGGGGCTGCCACTACCTGCAATAACTCTCTCCAATGTGCGGTCACTACGCAACAAAATAACTGAACTTTCCGCACTCATCAAACTTGACTCAGACTACCGTCAAACAAGTCTTTTGCTTCACGGAGACATGGTTGTCAGAAGAAATAACCAATGTCGGTATTGATGGATTTAAGATCATCCGTTTTGACAGAGACACTAGGATGACGCGGAAGTCGATTGGGGGCGGGCTCTGCATGGCTGTCAACACAGAGCGGGCTGTCAACTTCACTGTCAGAGAGACTGAATGCAGCAAACACCGCGAAATCATGACGGTGTCGTTCAGGCCTCACTACCTTCCCCGTGAATTCACACAGATCACAGTTATCCTAGCGTATGTCCCTGGACCTGATAACGCATTTGCAGCGGAGCGCATTGCTGACTGTTTCAACAGAGCTGTCAATCAGAGCAGCGATTAGCCTGTCTTCCTGCTCGGGGATTTTAACAGATGCGATGTCACCACACTGCTTCCAAACTTGGAGCAGTATGTCACCACACCTACCAGACTTGACAGAACGCTGGATCTGTGTGTCGGTAATATACCGGGAGCCTATGTCTCAAAGCCACGCCCACCACTCGGTCGCTCCGACCACAATGTCATTCTGCTGCTTCCAAAATACAGACAAAAACTAAAAACAGAAGATATACAAACAAAAACTATTATAGTCTGGAACGATGACTCTGTCGATGCATTAAGGGGCTGCATGGAGATCACTGACTGGGAAATATTTTTCCAAAGTTGTGAGGGAGACCTAAATCTGCTGACAGACTCTATCTCCTCCTATTTGTCATTCTGTGTGGACGCTGTTATACCAACAAAACAGGTCAAGCTGTACCCTAATAACAAGCCTTCGGTTACCAAGGACCTGAAGCAGTGTCTTAACAACAAAAAGTGGCATTCCTACAGGGAGACAAACACAGAGTAAAACAGTATAATAGTGAGTTGAGAAGGAAGACCAGGCTGGCCAAACTCCACTACAAAAACAAAGTGGAGGAAAAATGCACCTCTGGCAATGCAAGGGAGGCATGGCAGGGACTTAACACCATGATGGGCAGAGCCCAGAAACCGGCCCTGATCCAATGCTCTGACCCCGCCACCTTTGCTGAGCAACTCAACATCTATTACAGCAGGTTTGACAGGACACCCCCCCAGAATGACTGGACCCTCACCAGCAGTTCATCAATCACAGTGGATAAAAGGAAGGTTACATCTATACTGGGCCGCATCAACCCTCACAAAGCTTCTGGCCCGGACAGGCTCAGGGGCAATGTGCTGAGGGAATGCTCAGTTCAGCTGGGTGATGTCATCACTCAGCTATGCCAGCATCTCCTTGACTCCAGCTGTGTCCCACGGATGTGGAAGGAGTCCACACTTATACCGGTGCCGAAGAAATCTAACGCCAGGGAGATGAAGGACTTCAGACCGGTGGCACCCACATCCATTCTTTCCAAGTGTATGGAGAGGGTGGTAAGTGATCACCTCACTGCTATGGTGGTGGACAGGCTTGACCCACTCCAGTTTGCCTATAAGGCAAGGCGTGGGGTGGAGGATGCCTGTTTGACTCTCCTGGACACAGTTAGCAGACAGCTGGACTCCCCACACCCCCACACACGGATTTTATTTATGGACTTTTCTTCCGCTTTTAACACCGTCAACACGGTCACCCTCTGCAACCGCCTTCTGGATCTACGTCAACCCATCACTTATCCTGTGGATAAAAGACTTCCTGCAGGACCGGCCTCAGCATGTGGTGGTAAATGGTTTTAAATCCAAGAACATGATTTTAAACACTGGTGTCCCCCAGGGTTGTGTTTTATCACCGATTTTATTTTCCATCTACACAAACAACATAACAAACAATAACAGTGACATTTCCCTTTTTAAGTATGCAGACGATATGGCCCTGGTGGCCCACATCAAGGATCACACTTCTCTGGCTGCCTACTATCAGCAGGTCAACACCCTGATGCTGTGGATCAAAGAGAGCTCTCTGGAGCTTAACATATCCAAGACCAAGGAGCTGTGTTGTGTGGGGAGGCGAACATCTTCCCCCCAACCTCTCTTTGAACCTCTGAGGCTGAATGGGCAGACAGTTGAGCAGGTAGAGGCCTTTAGATACCTGGGCACAGAGATTGACACCCGCCTGTCCTTCTCCCAGCACACAGACTCTGTGTACAAGAAGGCACAGCAACGCCTGTTCCTGCTGAGGAAACTCAGGAGCTTTGATGTCAGACAGGACATTTTAACAGCTGTCTATAAATCACTTATAGAATCTGTACTCACCTTTAACATCACATCCTGGTTCACTCTCACCTCTGTCAAAGACAAATCAAAGCTTTCCCGGATCATCAATCAAGCAAGTAAAATAACTGTCAAAACTCAAAATCAATTACCAGTACTCCACACCCAGGCAGTTAAAAGGAAAGCCAACCTCATTACACAGGATCCCACCCACCCCCTGCACAAGTCCTTCCAACTTCTGCCATTAGGCCGCCGATATAAAGTCCCCCTATCCAAGAAAAACATCCACAAAAACTAATTCATACCCATTGCCATAAACAGCTTAAATAAAAAATGAACAAGGGACAAATTAACCCTGACGCACTGTCACTTTACACGTATCCACAACTTTTATCTTGTCTATTTTTACAGTTTCTAATCTTTATACTTGCTTTTAAGATCTATACACACTGTGTGTGCTCGCAGAAATCTGTGTTGTATGACTGCTTATCAGTACATTGTCCTGGTTGTATGTTGAGCCACGTCAAAGAAGATTTTCTGTTACGACAGACAATAAAGTTTTCTGAATCTGAATCTGAATCTGAATCTTCCCCTTCTATCTCTCTCCCCGCTCTCTACCGCCCCCCCCCCCCCCCCTCCTCTCCCCCTTCACGCTCTCTCTCTTTTTCTCACAGGCCTTATCCGTGAGTCAAGATATGATACCCGCCAACTCATGGGACCGCAGTCTTTCTATCGATCGGTTATTAAAAGCTTCCATAAATGGGGAATTTAAAAATGCACAGACAGCATCTCAAGTAACCCCCTCCCTTGAAGGGAAATCATATCTAAACGTGGGGGAGATTACATGTAAAGATGATATTAGTAAGTGCGACGCTCCCTTTTCTCCCCTCCCCGCCACAGTGCAGCGCTCCCTCCCCTCCCCTCCACTCCTGCAGTGTGGCGCTCCCTCCTCTCCCCTCCACTCCCTTGCTGCAGTGAGGCGCTCCCTCCCCTCCCCTCCACTCCACACAGTGCAGCGCTCCCTCCTCTCCCCTCCACTCCACACAGTGCAGCGATCCCTCCTCTCCCCGGACAATCATTCTCTGTCCGGAATCTGGTCCAAGTGCCCAGGGTTAGACACAATAGACAATAGGTGCAGGAGTAGGCCATTCAGCTCTTCGAGCCAGCACCGCCATTCAAAGTGATCATAGCTGATCATCAACAATCAGTACCCCGTTTCTGCCTTCTCCCCATATCCCCTGATTCCGCTATCTTTAAGAGCCCTATCTTGCTCTCTTGAAAGTATCCAGAGAACCAGCCTCCACCGTCCTGCGAGGCAGAGAATTCTACAGATTCACAACTCTCTGTGAGATAAAGTGTTTCCTCGTTTCCGTACTAAATGGCTTACCCCTTATTCTTAAACTGTGGCCCCTGGTTCTGGACTCCCCCAACATCGGGAACATGTTTCCTGCCTCTAGCGTGTCCAAACCCTTGACAATCTTACATGTTTCAATAAGATATCCTCTCATCGTTCTAAACTCCAGAGTGTACAAGCCCAGCTGCTCCATTCTCTCAGCATATGACAGTCCCGCCATCCCGGAAATTAACCTTGTAAACCTACGCTGCTCTCCCTCAATAGCATGCATGACAGGGGGACTGAAAGAGAGGGGGGGGGGAGAGAGGGGGGGAGGGAAGGTGAGAGTGAGTGAGAGAGAGATAAAGGGGAGAAGGGGATGACAGGGGGAGAGGCGGGGAGGGAGTTGAGCGGGGAGAGAGTGGGAGGGGATGGGGCGAGAGGACGGTGAGAGAGTGAGGTGGGAGAGACAGGATGAAGGGCAGAGAGAGATAGGAGAGGGTTTTGTTCTCAAGAGAGAATGGGAGAGCGTGAGAGCAGAGCGAAAAAGGAGAGTGGAGGAATAAAGGTTTTGTTTAATTTTACTGGTTTCAGTTTCAGTCACTGTTTTTGTTTTCAGGAGAGAATGGGGAGAGTTTGAAAATGTATGAAAGAGAGGGGATAGAGAGAAAGGGAGAGAGAGGGAGAGAGAGAGGGAAGAGAGAGAGGGATGGAGAGAGGGAAGAGAGGTTGGAGGAGAGATGGGATGGAGAGGTTTAGTTTAATTTATTTTTTCCCTTAGTTTTATTTTAGTTTAGCTTTCGAGAGAGAGGGGGAGACGGGGGGGTGGGATATTTGGAGGAGAAGAGGGGACAGAAGAGAAGAACGTTAATTTAGTTTAAGTTTAGATTTGGTTTTCAAGAGGGAATGGGGAGAGAGGAAATTGCGGGAGATAGGAAAATGGGGAGAGAGAGGAAAGAGAAAGGGAGAGGGTGGGAGGCGGAAGGTTGGTTATGTTTCATTTTACGTTAGGTTTTGTAATAGTTATCGTTTTAGTTTAGTCGTAGTTTAGTTTTTGAGAGGGGGTGTGAAGGGTAGTTTCAGTTTAGCTTAATTTACGTTAGCGTTTCGA
>NW_022630536.1:104647-160812 GCF_010909765.2 Amblyraja radiata | reverse complement strand
GAGAGAGAAAATGAATTTAGTCTTAAACCACTTAAAGCTTGTTTTGAAATCCAATAAATGGAGACCATATTTTACAAAAAAGTTCTGCTTTGTCAATGAAGACACGTTCTGTTTTTCAAATGCAAGGTCTCGGTCATTTCCATAATCCACATTTTAATTGTGCGGGTTGCTGCTTTTTTCCAAAATGTAGGTATTGATTTTTTCGCACTTATTAAACTGTTATCAAGAAAGTGTCTCTGGCTTATCATAAAGTTTGTGGTATGTTCTGATAATCCTAATATTATTAATTTTGGATCTGGGTCCAGTTGGTTATCAATAACTTTGGAGCTAATTTTAGAAAGTTTGGTAGAGCTAATCCTCCATTAGCTTTTGGCTTACATAGATGTATTTTGTTTATTCTATGGGTTTTATAATCCCAAATAAAATTAGTAATAATTGAATCAATTTTTTTGAAATTTTTTTTTGGTATATCGGAATTGATTGGAATAAGTATAATAGTTGTGGGAGAAAGATCATCTTTATAGCGTTAATTCTACCAACTAATGAGATGGGAAGTGTTTTCCAAAATTGGATGTTTCAGTGTAATTTAGTAACTAAAAAAGGAAAATTTGATTTGAATAGAGAAGTATATTTCCTGGACACATAGATTCCAAGGTATTTAAACTTTTCATAGGCGATTTTAAAAGGGAATTGTTGAAGTATAGACTGATTTTGATCCGTTATTGGCATAATTTCGCTTTTATTCCAATTAATTCTATATCTGGAGAATGAGCCAAATTGAGTTATGAGATTTAATAAACTCAGAATGCTAAGTTCGGGGTTTGTGAAGTATAATAATACATCATCTGCGTATAAAGAAATTTTATTAATTGTACAGAGAAGGTTCACCAGACTGATTCCTGGGATGTCAGGACTTTCATATGAAGAAAGACTGGATAGACTCGGCTTGTACTCACTAGAATTTAGAAGATTGATGGGGGATCTTATAGAAACTTACAAAATTCTTAAGGGGTTGGACAGGCTAGATGCAGGAAGATTGTTCCCGATATGGGGAAGTCCAGAACAAGGGGTCACAGTTTAAGGATAAGGGGGAAATCTTTTAGGACCGTGATGAGAAACGCATTTTTCACACAGAGTGGTGAATCTCTGGAAATCTCTGCCACAGAAGGTAGTTGAGGCCAGTTCATTGGCTACATTTAAGAGGGAGTTAGATGTGGCCCTTTTGGCTAAAGGGATCAGGAAGTATGGAGAGAAGGCAGGTACAGGATACTGAGTTGGATGATCAGCCATGATCATATTGAATGGCGGTGCAATCTCGAAGGGCCGAATGGTCTACTCCTGCACCTATTTTCTATGTTTCTATGTATGTTTAGTATTGTACCCGTGGATGTCTGGGTGAGATCTGATACTCTCGGTGAGTGGTTCTATAACTAGGGCAGATAAAAGGGCGGATAGTGGATATGCTTGTCTACAACCTCTGGATAAGTGAAATTTTGGTGACAACATTTGGTTTGTCAGTATTCTAGCTGTTGGAGTTTCACCCATAAGCAAAAGTTTTCACTGAGTTGAAATTTTTCCATCACAGAGAAAAGATAGGAGCATTCCACTTGATCAAATGCTTTTTCAGCATCTAGCGAGATGATTGCTAAGTCTTCATTTAATATTCTATTTGAATATATTATATTAAACAAGCGTCTCAAATTGAAGAATGAATATCGTTTAGATGTAAAGACTGATTGGTCAGGGTGTATTAATTTATCGATAACTAACTATACTGTGGGCTAAATTTTTAGCTAATATCTTCTGATCGGTGTTTAAAAGGGCTATGGCTCTATATGAGCCAGGGTCTTCATAATCCTTATCTCTTTTTGGGATAAGTATTATTGTTGATTCAGTCATTGTTGGTGGTAATATCTGTTGTATAAAGGCATAGCTATATAAACTTTGTAAGCGTGGGGAGACCAAGTCACAATTTTTTTTAAATTCATTGTTCAGGCCATCGGGGCCAGGGGTCTTCCCGTTTTTCAGAAACTTGATGGTCTCTTCAATGTCTATCGTAGTTATTTCTGCGCTCAATAACACTCTCTTTCTCTCGTTTAAACCAGAGGTTGCATTTCTGCAGAAAGTTTTGCACGTTCGCACAGCTGGCTGTTGTTTTTGATGAGTATAATATCCAATAAAATTGCAAAAATCTATTGTTGATGTCCTCGGGTAGTGTAAGCAAGTCTCCCTTGTCTGATATGATTTTGTATATTGTACGTCCGTCTTCTAGTTTGCGGAGTTGACGAGCTGACAATTTCTGTGGTTTGTCTCCAAATCAAAGTGTGTTGGTTTAGTATGTTGGAAAAGCCTTAAGATTTGAGCTCAAAGTATATGATGTAACCTATATTTGAGAGCAGCAATTTTATTATGTTTTATAATAGAAGGAGCGATCGCGTTTTCTATGTCTAGCTGTTTTATCTGTCTTTCTCGCTCATGTTGTTCAGCTCGGTTCTTCTTGTTTTGGAAAGCTTGAAAGGCAATAATACATCCTCTCACAAACGCTTTAAATGTTTCCCGGAGCATGGAAACAGGTGTTTCTGGAAGGTAATTTGTCTGAAAAAAATCTGCGAGTTAAGGTAGTCATAACATGCCGTGTCGTTTATGATTTGTGGGTTAAATCTCCAATTTGTCTGTTTCTCCGATATTCCTTGTAGTTTTACCCTAAAGGTTAGAGATAAAGAGAGATAGAGAGCTAGAGAGATAGATAGAGAGAGATGGTGACAGAGAGAGATAGAGATAGAGAGATATAGAGAGATAGACTTACAGAGAGATAGAGCGAGAGGGAGATTGAGAGAGATAGAGATTGAAAGATAAAGATAGGGAGAGAGACAGCGCGAGAGTTAGAGAGAGACAGAGAGTGAGATAGAGAGAGAGAGAGAGAGAGAGACAGGGCGAGATAGAGAGATAGTGGTCTACATCCCGCAGATAGAGGGAGAGAGAGAGAGAGAGAGAGGGAGAGAGGGAGAGGGAGAGAGATAGAGAGAGAGGAACAGACTAACCATGTTGTACAAGATTCAAAGGGGGATCGTGGGCATAATAGATACATAACATATTCAACAGAAAGGAGAACAAGAAATAAATGATATGCAAATAGAAATCCCATTCGCCAGGACAGATATTTATGCTCATTCTTTGTAAGAACCTTAAGGGAATGGAATAAACTAGACAACAATATAGTCAAAACTCCGTAGACACAAGGCTGCCAACTCTCACGCTTTGAGCATGAGAATCACGCCCTCAAGCAAACTCTCACGCCCTCACGCTGATCAGAAATTTCTCACGCTCTGTGGTGAGAAATTCTGTGATCAACGAAAATTTTAAAACTCGGATAAACTGCATGGTCCGCGGGTGTGGAGAGCCGGGGCTGGGGGAGGGATAGGAGCAGAACCAGCGGCGGGAACAGATGCGGGGAGCCGGCGCTGGCGAGTGTTTGCGGGGCTGACGAGTCGCTCTTGCAGCTCCGGCCATGGAGCACTCCGGACGGTGCAAGTGTCCCGGGCCGCGGAGCCGTCGGAAGCGTTGCGCCGCTGCCGCGAGAGTCTCTGTGCTGAAGGGACAGACTCTCAAAGGGAGGTGAAGAGAGAGAGGGGAATGAGAGGGAGACAGGGGGTGAGAGGAGAGAGAGCGGAGAGACAGAGGGGGAGTGAATGGAGAGAGAGAAGATGGAGAGGGGGTAGAGAGGCAGGGGAGAGAGAGGGGGGAGAGAGGGGGGGAGTGAGGTGGGAGAGGGGGGAAGAGCGAGGGGTGAGAGGGAAGAGAGAGGGAAGAGAGAGAGGGGGTGGAGAGGGTAGGAGAGAATGGGAGAGAGAGGGGGAAGAGAGAGGGAGAAGAGGGGGAGAGGGGGTAAGAGAGAAACGGGGGAGAGAGATGGGGGGCAAAGAGAAAGAGGAGATAGAGACAGAAGAGAAAGAGAGGCGAGAGAGCCAGGGAGAGAGTGAGGTGGGAGGGAGAAATGGGGGAGAGAGAGGGGGGGGAAGAGAGAGAGGTGAGAGGAGAGACAGAGAGAGAGGGCAGTGAGAGCGGGGTGTGTGGAGAGGGAGAGGGGGAGAGAGAGTGAGGGAGAAAGAGAGAGGGGGGAGATAGAGGGGGGAAGCGAGGGGGAGAGAGGAGAGAGAAGGGGAGAGAGAGAAGAAAGCGAAGGAGAGAGAGAGGGGGAGCGAGTTAGGGGAAAGAGGGGAGAGAGAGTTAGGGGAAAGAGGGGAGAGAGAGTTAGGGGAAAGAGAGGGGAGAGAGAGTTAGGGGAAAGAGGGGAGAGGGAGGGAGAGGGGGGAGAGAGAGGGGACGAGAAAGAGGGTGGAGAGTGAGGTGGGAGGGAGAGAGAGAGGTGGGAGAGAGAGGGGAAGAGAGGAGAGAGAGGGGGAGAGTGAGGCGGGAGAGAGGGAAGGGGGGAGAGAGAGGGAAGGGGGGAGAGAGAGGGGAGACGAGAGAGAGGGGGTGAGAGAGGGGAAAGAGAGGGGGACGGGAGAGATAGGGGAGAGAGGGATGAGAGTGAGGTGGGAGGGAGAGAGAGAGGGGAGAGAGGTGGAGAGAGAAGGGAGGGAGAGAGTGGGAGAGAGAGGCGGAGAGAGAGGGGGACAGAGAGAGGAGAGAGAGGGGGATAGAGAGGCAGGGTTTGATTTTATTATTTAAAAACAAATTGGATAGTTATATGGACGGGAAAGGAATGGAGGGTTATGGTCTGAGCGCAGGTATATGGGACTAGGGGAGAATACGTGTTCGGCACGGACTAGAGGTAGGTATGTTGCAAAGCCTACCTGAAGCGTCTTTGAAAATCTGCCGCTACGGGTGTGCGCGATTTTGGCGCCGTTTAGAGGGGGCGGGTTTAAAACGCGATTTTCTCTAGGCTGTTCAAATCGAAGATGTTCAGCCTAGTTAATTATTAACGAAAAATCGCTGGAAGACCCCGTCGCAAAAGCTATTATTAGGTTTAAAGGCCTTGAATAATAGTTATAGTAGTTTTAAAATCAATCTCTAAACCCGCGACCGCCAGCAACCGCAGGGTCTCATAAAGCAGACAACTGAAGGAAGGTTGTATATTTTTACATTAAAAAGGGCTTCTAAAGATCCCGTTATACAAAGTTTAATATTGCGAGAAGCTCATTTTGGCCCCATTATATCGCGCAGTATTTTTCTGGGCATTTGAGGCACAAATCTACCGCAATGTGAACGTTCTAAACCAGCGCGTTCCACAGGGACCCACTGGAAAGCTGATTTAAATGGGCATTTATTTACAGCAATTGAACACTAAATTCCTTCCATTTGGCCTATAAATTAATGTAAATGAGATTTAAAAATCATGTTTTATTGTGAATTATTTGTGAATATTATTTGGACATTTAGGCTATTTAAAAATGTTAATCATTTATTAAGAAATGGATAGATGTTTAGATCTAGTAATTGAAGTCTGAAATTAGCTACAATTAGGTAACTAACTAATTATATGCTTTAATTTCAGGTCATCCAAGTAAGATTATTTTATATTTGTTTCATAATGCTTCAATCTATGATAACTGAAAATTTCATTCAGTTCTCTTAATTTTTAAGAAAGTTATGGGCTTTTGACTGTCCACGATCACAGCTTTTTTGTTATGTCCATAGAAAATAAATAGGGAACAAGATGCTCATTTCCGAGTATGAAAATGGCCATAACTTTTTAAATACTTGAGATATGAAAGTGAATTAGGTGTCAAATTAAACTTATTTTTATGCTTTATCTGATGGGATAAATTACAGACTTGATTTTTAAAATCTCAAAATTTTGTAACATTGCTACTAGAGGGGCCGAGATGGCCTGTTTCCGTGCTGTAATTGTTATATGGTTATATGGATAGGGGGGGGGAGAAAGAGGGGAGAGAGGGAAAGAGAGACAGAGAGAGAGTGGGGAGGGAGACAGGAGGGGAGAGAGAGAGAGTGTGGGGAGGGAGAGAGAGGGATTGAGTAGATAGAGGGTAGAGAGGGGCAGAGAGAGAGAGGGGTGGAGAGAGAGAGAGAGGGGAGTTGAGGAGAGAGTTTGGAAGGTAGAGGGAGAGAGATATCTGAGCAGTGGGAGGCTGAGAGGGGCAGGAATAAGGGGGAGGTTCAGAGAGAGAGAAGAGACACTCACTCACTCGCGGCTCATCCCGCCCGCTGCCCGTTGCCCCGGAGACAGAGAGTGAGACCGCGCGGCGCAGGGGCCTCAGCCCGGAAATGACGTGTCTGCCCCGGCCGCCCGTTGCCCCGCAGGCTGCCAGGTCGAGCAGCGGGGCGGCCTCAGCCCGGAAATGACGCACCGGCCAAGATGGAGCCGGCCCGCACTGGACGGTGAGAGAGAGAGGGGGGGGGGGGGGGGGGGTGAGAGATCTGAGTGGGGCAGGAATAAGGGGAGAGGGTCAGTGGGACGGAGGG
This sequence comes from Amblyraja radiata, assembly GCF_010909765.2. Lineage (NCBI taxonomy): Eukaryota > Metazoa > Chordata > Chondrichthyes > Rajiformes > Rajidae > Amblyraja > Amblyraja radiata. The sequence continues at coordinate 154,386 of NW_022630536.1, read as the reverse complement.
GGTGAGAGTCTGGGGGTTGGGAAAGGGGGTGAAGTGAGTAGCGGGGGAACAGGGAGCAAAGGGAGGGGGGAGGGATTCAAGGGGGAGTGGGTTTGGTGCCGAGGGGGATGAATGGGGGGCTGGGAACTGGGGGAGAGGGAGGGGTCAAGTGAATCAAGGAAGGGGGTAGGGAGCCTGGTGGGGGTTCACACTGTTGTGTATTCGGGATGTTTAGAACACTTGAATAACGGCTCGGACACGGGAATAATCATACAAGCTTCTTTACTACAGGACGCCACCTAGAGTCTCCCGCACATGCGTCCTTGCACAACATATGACAAGACACTAATTACATATGCTAATTATCACATACCTAACACTCCTCCCCCTTTAACTTGGAGGCAGGTAATACCATTTATATTACATACACAGCACTCCTCCCCTTTTAAGTCCATTTCACCTGTACGGTATATGCTCTTTTCCTACCCACCATTGAATAATACACTGTTACACAATGGTATTATACTTAAACCAAATACATTACCCCTTGCTTTACGAGTTCTCATTTTCTGGTTCATGTTTTCCTCTTGGTAGGTGGGATCTGACCCATGGCTGCAAGTTTCCATTTTCTAGCAGCTTCCTCTGCTGTTCAGTTCCCCTTCTCTGCTTATTTATCTGCTCTTGGTGTTTCATGAGATTCTGCAACGCCTAACCCTTTGTCCATTGCTCAGTGAAGGAGGCTCCATGCTCAGTGAAGGAGGCTCCATGCTGGATTATACTGAAGTGTCCTAATTGCAATCGGTCCTGCCTACTTTTGTCTTGACCGACCAGCGTCCATTCTTAGACTTTTCTATTAGCAGCTTTTACTCATTTATTCAGCCTTTCCGTGCATCGTTCAAGCCTTTTCTGTTCATCGTTCAAGCCTTTTCTGTTGTTCATCTACTCGTCTTCTTAAGTCACCTTTCTGGTTCTTTATCAAGACGTAGGATCTATATTGTCTTTGCAATACAACACTGGCTTTCCTATATTGTTTAAGCCTTTTGTATAGTTTAAGCCTTTTCTGTTGTTTATCTATTTGTCCACTTAACTCTTTCCGATACCAACTCATATGGAGTACTGACTGCACTTTTACAGTAGCTCTCTTTTGTTTAACCCCCTGCCTAACCATCATACTCTTGTAGGCAATCTGAATGGTAATAGTTGCATCCCTCATTGACTGATATTGCACAAACTGGGAATGCACTATTTTGCATGTTTGTACCATCTCTGGATCGAAATGACTGCTTGACGCACAGCTTTGTAGCGTGTCCCTAATCGGTAACCACGGTATGCTGCTTGCAGAGTGACTACACCCGCCTTTTGCATCAAGAAATGCTTTCTTGTAATGCACATTCTTACGAATGACTTAATACGGCGTGCTGCCTTGATTTTCTCTACCAATACTCCGACTCTGATCCCGCGGTATAAGGCCTGAATACAAATCACTGCTTTTCTCAAACTATCATACTGTCTCACTTGGACATCTCTTAGCTGGCATGCTCGGTATCGTTGCTGTACCGCAATGGCAGACCAGCGTAGTTTCATAAAATACTGACGCTGTTTATGCATCTGATAATAAGTTTGTATGACCTTGGCAGATTTATGCAGTTGCTTTCGAACAAGCATTCCTCGGTAGGCTGCCTGAAGCAGTACAACACTGCTGCGTACCTTGATGTAAGTTTTGTGATCACTTACCATTTGAAGGTGTGCCCTATAATGGGTTTGCACTATTATAGCTGCTAATCTCATTGCCTTGTATTGACGGTATACTCTATGCATTTTAAATGCTGCTTGTATTACCGTTGCTGCCTTCTGTTTGTTATGGATCTCTCTCCATACCTTCATACCCCTAAATGCAGCTTGAATAGCTAGGGTTGCCCTTTGAATGGCAATTTTGTTTTGCCTTTGACTCATTTTCCTTTGCCTTTTACCTTTTCCCTCTGCACTTGACTTTTGTCATTCTGCACTTGACTTTTGTCATTCTGCACTTGACTTTGGTCATTTTGCACTTGACTTGTGTCCCTTTGCACTCAACTTGTGTCCCTTTGCACTTGACCTTTGTCCCTTTGCACTTGACCCATGTCCTTTTGCACTTGACCCGTGTCCTTTTGCACTTGACCCGTGTCCTTTTGCACTTGACCTTTGTCCTTTTGCACTTGACCTTTGTCCTTTTGCACTTTACCCTTTTCCACTTGACTTTTGTTATTCTGCACTTGACTTTGGTCCCTTTGCACTTGACCTTTGTCCTTTTGCACATGACCTTTGTCCGTTTGCACTTGACCTTTGTCCTTTTGCACTTGACCTTTGTCCACTGAGGGACTCCCTGCCCTCTTTAGTTCAGGCTCCTTGCCTCTGAATGCCCTTGGAGGTTTTGGCGAGACATGAGCCATTAATACCTCCTTACACTCCTCGTACGTTTTCTCTGTGGGCTTTGCTGGCAGCAGTAACGTACGCAAGGTATGATAACCCTCTCTTCCTATGCCTAATATGAACCATGCTCTCTTCTTCTCCTCTGTAGTGATATCATTAGAAATGAACGAAGCCTCCAAGACTTCAGTCCATTTCTCAAAATTGCACCCAGATTTTAACTGGGGCCACTTTTCTACAATTGAAGTAGCCATGCTACACTGTTGCTATTCAGGTACTACACTACGTTCTGTTCTCTCACACAGTGTTCTCTGCACTGGACTTATTTATTTTACATTCTAAGAGATTATCCAGCTCACTGACTATTACTTAATCTTATAATAATAGATTCATACTAATAATCAACATTTCAGGTTAATGCCAACCAGAACATTTTAAACCATAATTCCTTTTATGCACACAGATTTACTATTAATAACAGTGACCAATACATTGAATCCAAACATTCCTGTTTTTACAGTGAAGGAATAGTGAATAATGCATAACATTTAAACAGTGCTTTTATTGTGAAGGATTTCACCGGTCCAGCTTGTTAGCCTATGGACTCTGGTGCATCCTCGACTTCCACTGCTGCTTTTGCTGGCTCCGTTCCTACCTTTTTTTTCTCTCTCTTCCTTTTGACGCCAATTCAAAACCATTTGGCGCCAAATCTTTAGGCTTCGTGCTGTTCCACTTCGATCCTAAATACACTTCTATTTTTTAACTTTGTTTTTGATTCTTCTTGCTGGCCTTGTTCTTATCTTCGTTTTTTTATCCTTGTCGCCAATTGTTATGTATTCAGGATGCTTAGCACACTTGAATAAAGGCTCGGACACGGGAGTAATATTACAAGCTTCTTTACTACAGGACGCCAACTTGTGTCTCCCCGCACATGCGTATTTTCACAACATATGACAAGACACTAATTACATATGCTAATTACATATGCTAATTATCACATACCTAACAAAATTTGAAGTTCTCTTTCCCAGTCATTCTTAATTTTATCAAATGTATCTATTTGTAATTTCAAAATCAACTCATAAATAGTAATTATTAATCCTTTCTGATAAGGGTTCAACTGTCAATTTTTTCCAACATTTTGGATTGATGTGGTAGAGGAAATAGGGGTAGAGTAGCCTTCAAAAAATGTCTAATTTGTAAATATCTAAAAAAAGTGTGAGTTAGGTAAGTTATATTTATTGGAGAGTTATTCGAAAGACATAAAACAACCATCCAAAAACAAATCACAAAAAGCTACTAATCACTTCCTCTTCCATAACAAAAATACTTGATCAGTGCTAGATGGTTGGAAGAGAAAATTGGATGAAATAGGACTCGATAAAATAAAATCATTTAGTCCAAAAAACATACAAAATTGAAACCATATTCGGAAAGCATGTGTTATTATTGGGTTAGTCGTATATTTATTCAATCTTGTAATTGTAAAAGGTAACGAGGCCCCTAGAATAGAAGCCAATGATAGCCCTTGTAAGGAATCACATTCTAGGTTTATCCATCCTGGCATTGGGTACCTTCTAAATCTTTTGACCAAAATGTGAAATAACGAACATTGACTGCCCAGTAGTAAAGTCTAAGGTTTGGCAGTGCCAAACCACCATCATTTTTTGATTTCTGTAAGTATTTTTTACCTAGTCTGGGATTTTTATTCTGCCATATATATGAAGCAATTTTGGAGTCTATAATATCAAAAAAAGATTTGGCAATAAAAGTTGGTATCGTCTGAAATAAATACAGAAATTTGGGTAAAATGAACATTTTAATAGCATTGATTCGGCCAATTAAGGATAAAGACATTGGTGACCATTTAGTAAACTAATGTTTAATATGGTCAATTAAAGGCATAAAATTAGCTTTAAATAAATCCTTGTGTTTCATGGTGATCTTAATGCCTAAATAAGTAAAACTCTCAGTAGTCAATCTAAATGGAAACTGTCCATAACTCGAAACAAGATTATTTAATGGATAAAGCTCACTCTTACTAAGATTTAGTTTATAACCAGAAAAACGACTAAATTGATTAAGTAATGCTACTATTGCCGGAATAGATTTCTCAGTGTTAGAAATAAATAATAACAGATTATCTGCATAAAGAGATAGCTTATGTGTCTTATTCCCGCGGACAATACCAAAAATATTAGGGGATTCCCTAATAGCGGTGGCTAAAGGTTCCAAAGCAATATCAAATAGTAAAGGACTTAAGGGACAGCCCTGTCTAGTACCTCGAAAGAGCCTGAAAAAAGCGGATATCTGATTATTAGTAAATACAGAGGCATGAGATATGTCAGCTTGATCCAAGAGATAAATTTTGGACCAATCTTAAATGTTTCAAGTGTATTGAATAAGTATTCACATACTATTCGATCAAACACCTTCTCGGCATTAAGTGAGATGACACATTCTGGGCTTTTATTAGATGCTGTACATACAATGTTCATTAATCTCCTAATGTTAAAGGTTGGGTAACGATTTTTAATAAAACCTGTCTGATCTTACAGTACAATACAATACCAATACAATACCTTTTATTGTCGTTTGAGCCTCAGTGAGGCTCAAACGAAATTCTGTTTCCACAGCCATACAAACAAAGACAATTCCTAGACATACACACAATTTAATTCACACAAACATCCATCACAGTGAACCCACTGTGATGGAAGGCAAAGTCTTTTCTCGCCCCTGTTCTCCATGTCTCTCCCGATGTCCAAGCCCCAGGCGGGCGATGATAAGTCCCACGGCCATTTTAGGCCGTGCCGGGCGATTTACAGCCCCGCTCCCGGTCTAAAAGTCTCGAAGTTGGAGCACCCGGCGGGCTCTGGAATGTCCCACGGCCATGAAGCCGCGCCGGGCGATGTACGACCCCGCTCCGGGTCGTTCCAACCCCACGACACGGGCTGGAGAAGTCGCGTTGCGGGAGCTCCGGGAAGCGGTCTCTCTCTCCCCCCGGACCCGCGAGCTCCAGATGTCCCAGTCCACCGGACCTGCGGCTGCGTTGCTGGAGCCTCCGAGCCCCAGTAGTCGAGTCGCAGCAGCAGTGAGTCACCACCGCTCCCCACGTTCCGAGGCCGGCCAGCTGGTGAGTAGTCTGCAGCTCCGCAGTCTCCCGAGCCCCCGGATCGATCAGGCTGGAGGCCGCTCCACGGTGCTAGGCCCCAACGACAACGGAGACCGGACAGGGAAAAGGTCGGGTCTCCCAGACAGGGAAGAGATTTCAAACAGTTTCCCCCTGCCCCCGCCCCCCACATATACACATTTAAAACCAGTATTAAAAAACACCAACACTACATTTAACTAGACAAAAAATAAAAAAAAAGACAGACAGGCTGTCTGACAGGCAACGGGTGAGTCGCGCCGCCAAAAAGCTTCTTCAGAGATAATCTTCAGAGATAATTTGCGGTAAAATCTTTTTCAATCTCATAGCTAATATTTTGGAAATAATTTTGAAATCTACATTTAACATTGATATAGGACTATATGATGTCACTTCAGTAGGGTCTTTATCTTTTTTAAGAATTAAAGAAATAGAAGCTTCATAAAAAGATTGTGGTAAACTATTCCTTAAAAAGGCTTCTTTAAATACCTTGCATAGCCATGGAGACAATAAATTTGAAAAATACTTTAAAAATTCTACTGTAAACCCATTTAGACTGGGAGCTTTTCCAGAATTCATTGAAAAATTTGCTTTCTGTATTTCTTCTTCCGTGATGGGTTCATCTAACAACAGAGACTCATTATATGGTAAATTTGGTAAGTTCAGTTTCTTTAAAAACTCATGCATATATTGGAATCAGTAGGGAAATCTGATTGTTATAGGGAGGTATAAAATTCCTGAAAGGATTTATTAATTTCGTCATGGTCTACAGTTGCTGTACCATCCCGTTTACTCACTTTAGTAATCTGACGCTTGGCCGACACCGCTTTCAATTGATTAGCAAGTAATTTACCAGATTTTTCGCCATGTATATAAAATTGACTTTTGGTTTTATGTAACTGGTTCTCAATCGGTGATACTAATAACAAATCATATCTCAATTGAAGTTCAATATTCTTATACAGCTCTAAACTAGGAACTTTTGAATTATTTTTAATCAATTTTTTTAATCTCGTAAGCCAATGTGCGTATTTCTTTTTGTGTTTGTTTTTTAAATCCCGTGGAGTATGAAATAATTTGTCCACGAATATATGCCTTAAAAGCATCCCAGACTACACCATTGGATATCTCTTCATTAGAGTTTGTCAAAAAGTAAAAAGCAATCTGATCTTTCATAGAAACATAGAACATAGAAAATAGGTGCAAGAGTAGGCCATTCGGCCCTTCGAGCCTGCACCGCCATTCGATATGATCATGGCTGATCATCCAACTCAGTATCCCATCCCTGCCTTCTCTCCATACCCCTTGATCCCTTTAGCCACAAGGGCCACATCTAACTCCCTCTTAAATATAGCCAATGAACTGGCCTCAACTACCTTCTGTGGCAGAGAATTCCACAGATTCACCACTCTCTGTGTGAAAAATGTGTTTCTCATCTCGGTCCTAAAAGATCTCCCCCTTTATCCTTAAACTGTGACCCCTTTTTCTGGACTTCCACAACATTGGGAACAATCTTCCTGCATCTAACCTGTCCAACCCCTTAAGAATTTTGTAAGTTTCTATAAGATCCCCCCTCAATCTTCTAAATTCTAGCGTGTACAAGCCGAGTCTATCCAGTTTCATAAAATTAATAAAGTTTAAGTCTTGAAGTGAAGTAGCATTAAATCGCCATTGTTTAGCACTAAATTTGGAATCGGGTAGTTTGATTGATAGTTTCAATGGTGCATGATCCGAAATAGCAATTGCATCATAATCACATGCAATGACCGATGGAACTAGCCGAGAATCTAGTATAAAATAGTTGATCCAAGAATAACTATGATATACATGAGAGAAAAAAGAAAACTCTTTGTCATTTGGGTGTAAGAATCTCCAAATTTCTAACATTCCCGAGTCAAGTCAAAAATAATTAATACAATTAGCTGATTTATTTGGAAACACATGATCAGATGTAGACCTGTCAATCAAGGGATTCAGTTATTGAAATCTCCACCCATTATTAAAAAGTGTTCATTTAAATTAGGAAAGGACGCAATTAACTGTTTAAAAAAACTCAGGGTGATCAATATTTGGTGCATAGACATTCACCATAGCAACTTTTTGCCTATAAAGAACACCGGTAATCACCAAGAATCTGCCATATGGATCAGAAATTGTTTCATGGTGAACAAACGGAATTGAGGAGTCTATAAAAATAGAGACTCCTTTCACCTTAGCCTGTGAATTTGAATGGAACTGCTGTCCTCTTCAAAACTTGAAAAATCGTAACATGTCATCTTGCCTTACATGAGTTTCCTGAACAAAGATAATCAGAGCATTTAATCTGTGAAGAACTTAAAAAAATGTTTTCCTCTTAATGGGATGGTTCAAGCCATTCACATTCCATGAAAGGAAATTAATAACTTTATCCATATTGCTTGTACAAATCATGTGGGATGTAATGGGTTAATTTCTTGAAACCTAAAAATTCATGATACTGGAAAAAGAAAAATCTAGGACAGAGCCAGAAATGAGAGCATTTCAGACATTTTTGTAGTTCTTGAAGTTCAGAGTTTGCACAAATGAAGAACACTAAATAGGGAACAAAAGACCCCTCCCCCCTCCCACCCCTATAAGACCCCAAACTGACCAATAGACAGTCAGCAAGCAACCTAATCCCCTCCCCAACTCATCTCTCCCAGTAACAGTGCTTGGCATAAAAAAAGTAATATTTAACCACACATTAGTCAAAACACATTCAACATTATCTCTTTGCGAGAGAAAAAAAATAAAAACTGACATGAAGTTCAAGAGCGGCTGCTACTTATCAGTTATCCAAGGTCAAGATATGAAAAACTAGAGCTGCGTTCTCTTAGTTTGTCTAACGACAGAGGAACACAAATTAACAGTGAAATTCTTAAAAGAATATACTGTATATAAAAGAAAAACAACTCATCCAGTTAAAATTCTTAATCATTACCAAACAAAATTTTGTCAAAGTAGGAACAGTAAATCTCCAATTATAACTTAATCAGCTATCAATTACTCCCCTTCCTCATAGCTCTCAAGAAAGCTGGAGGCGTCTTGAGGGCTATTAAAAAATCGAAAGTTACCGTTGAAAAGTCGAATACACAATTTAGCTGGAAATAATAATGCTGGGCGCAGTTTTCTTCTTATACAGATCAGACATTACATTATAGAAAGACTTTCTTATTTCCTAAAGCTCGTAACTATAATCAGGGACAAAGCGAAACTTGCTTCCTTCATATTCAACCACGCTCAACTTTTTTGCTGCCTGGAGAATATTCTCCTTCACTTGCAAAAAATGAAACCGAATGATCAAGTGTCTCGGTTTATTACCGGATTTCTTCCCAATCCTGTGTGCGTTATCCAAGAATGGAAGATTTTCATTGTGCTCAATGTTGAATGTTTCCTTTATGATTTTAGAAGCATATTCTATAACGTTATCTCTTTCTTGGCCTTCCGGCAAACCAACAATTCGTAAATTCAAACGACGGTTTCTGTTTTCCAAGTCCATATTTTTAGACTTGTATTGCTGAAGTGCTTGAGTGTTTTCATTCATTCTCCGTTCCAGTTTTTCAATCTTCAAATTTCTCTCCCGTCCGAGGGTTCGCAAGATATCAATTTGATCCTTTTGTTCACAAAGTTCATCTTATAGCAAAGACAATTTCCCTTGGACTTCCTTCAATTTGGTCGAGACTCCTTTCACCATTTCTTCCAAGCTGCCAAACCTTGTTTTCATTTCATTTTTCAGCTCATTTTTCAATTCATCGTTCATTTTCGATATTGCTTCTATGATACTGGAATCAGAAGCTGCAGCTGTGTTTTTCCCCTGTTCCTTCCGTGGGGAGCCTCCTTTCCTTCTTGTCTCCATCTGAAATTCCCCTTATTTGGAAATCTGCCTTTGTTCTCCCACTGTTAAAAGGGGGGGACCCCACTGTGCTAAACAACTATAGGCCCATCTCCAAACTGTCTGTTTTAAGTAAGGTGCTGGAATCCATTGTAAACCAACAACTGAAGGACTTTTTATCAACTAACAGTATTTTATCTGAATTTCAGTCTGGTTTTAGGAAAAAATATAGTACGTCAACATCTGCTTTAAAAGTAGTAAATGATTTTATTGAATTTTTAGACAATAAGCAACACTGTGCAGTCCTTTTCGTTGACCTATCAAAGGCTTTCGATACTGTGGATCATGCCTTATTGTTACAAAGACTATGCAGCATCGGTTTGTCTGATCAAGCTGTCTGTTGGTTTAAAAACTATCTATCAGGCAGATCCCAGTGTGTGCGAGCAGAAGGTATTACTTCTAGCTCTCTTAATGTATCCAAGGGTGTGCCACAGGGATCGGGTCTAGGACCTTTATTATTTACTATTTATATTAATAGTCTAGATCATAAAACTCCGAACGCAAATTTTCACTTTTATGCTGACGACACAGTGATATACTGCTCTGCGTCTACCCCAAATCAGGCTCTCTGTCAGCTCCAAACTGCTTTTAACACTGTGCAACGTAACTTGTTTTAAATGCTGACAAGACAAAGCTCATGCTGTTCACTAAAGCTAAATCAAAGCCCTCGGACCTCCCTCCTATCACCACTTTGCAGGGCTCTGTGATTGAATCTGTGTCTCAATATAAATATCTGGGAATTATAATTGACGATTCTCTCTTTTTTAAACCTCATATCCAGCAACTTGTGAAAAAACTAAAGATAAAATTAGGTTTTTACTTTAGAAACAAATCTTGTTTTTCTTTTGAAGCCAAAAAAAGACTTGTTGCTGCAACGTTTATGTCTGTGTTGGACTATGGTGATGTTTTATATATGAATGCATCTTCAAAATGCCTACAGTCTTTGGACACGGTCTACCACGGAGCACTGAGATTTGTTACTAATTTTAAAACCCTCACGCACCACTGCTCTTTGTATGCTCAAGTTGGATGGTTTGCCCTGTCCACCCGCAGACTCCATCATTGGCATATACTTATTTATAAGACTATCCTCGGTGTTCTTCCTTCATACCTGCAGAAGTATGTAATTCGAAAAAGCCCAGGAACTTATCAGCTCCGCTCTGAGGACTTGTTCTTACTAACTGTACCTAAAGTCCGTACTGAACTGGGGAAAAGGGCATTTAGTTATGCTGCTCCCTTCGCATGGAACCAGCTGCAGAATGAACTGAAACTTAAGGAGCTGGTTTCTCTAAACAGATTGAAATCCCTTCTTAATGATGTTGAAGCGGGCTCTTCTGTCTGTACATGCTTTGTTTGATGATGTTCTGACTGACTCTATTTATATGTTCTCTGTTGTTTTTAAATTATTGTCTGTAACTGTGGAACTGTGCTGCTGCCTGTCTTGGCCAGGACTCTCTTGTAAAAGAGATTTTTAATCTCAATGAGACTTCTCCTGGTTAAATAAAGGTTAAATAAAAAAATAAAATAAATAAAATCCTTTTCACGATTAAGGCGTGTAAAAGTGTTATCAACACTTTATGAAAAGTTAGACGGTGTCTTGAAGTCAAATAGTCACAAGTAACATTGAAAAAGTGGTATGTGAAAGTTAAAAGTTAAGGGAGCAAACAAAATTGCAAACTTTACAGCATGCTGCCACTAGGAGAGTCTCTCCCCTTCTCTCTCTCCCCTCTCTTAGTTCAGAGATGCAGCACGGAAACAGGCCCTTCGGCACAGAGTCCGCGCCAACCAGCGATCTCCGCCCACTAACACTTTCCAACACACTCACTCCCCCATTCCCTGTCCCTCCCATTCCCCCCTCCCCTCACTCACTGTCCCTCTTCTTTACTTCCTCCCCTCCCCCGCACACTACCTCCCCTCCCTCCACCCTTCTCACACCCCTCCCTCTACCCCTCCCCCCACCCCTCAGTCCCTCCCCACACCTTCACTCAAGTTTGCGTTGAGTGAACTGAGTGTTCCTACCGTCCTTGTCATACACCGGCGCTTTGTGTGAGTGATGTGAGGCATCGGCTATGCTCTGGAATCCTAGCCGGCCGACGCCGAGCAGCGGGATCGAGGAGTCAGCGCCCGACAGGTGAGCAGCCCACGGTAGCTGGTGCCTCTCCGCACGCTGCTGGAAAAACGGACACCTCTACTCCGCGGGTCGGGCTCTGACTCCTCGACCCCGCGGCCGGCTAGGATTCCTGAGCATCGCCGATGCCTCACATCAGCTACTGATCCCCCGCCGCCTGTCCGGATAATGTTGGACGTTGGCTGAGCTGAAGATGGGATCCAACCACTCTCACAAAACGCCGGTGTATGGCGAGGACCAGGACGGTAAGAACACTCAGTTCACTCAACGCAAACTTGTGCCCGCGGAAATCCCCGCTCCCATCCATCCCAACCACTGCGCAAAAGTTTAACGTATAGGAAGTCTGAAGGCGGGTCTTCAATCCAGAGGTTCGCGGTCGGAGGTGTCGGCCAAGGCCTGTGGACGGGAGCGGCTGTCCAGGCCCGCAGCTAGTGCGGAGGGGAGGCACCGGCCCCAGCTCGACTCTGCCTGTCCCGCCGGCGGTACGAGCGGAGTGGAGCTGGAGTTAGTGATTCTTTTCCGCGCTGCGACGGGCCGGCGGGACAGGAAGAAACGAGCTGGAACCGGAGCCCACTCCCTCCTCCGCCGCTCCCGGACGGGATACTCGGGAGAGGACGGGGACGAGACGAGGACGGCCCAGCGGCGGCTGCTTAGGGACGAGACGCAGGTCTACACCCATGCAGCGTCACGGCTGCCGAGAGTGTTTATCCCGAGCGACCCGTGACCTGTGCATGCGCAGTCGGAATACCGAACTCGCTTATTGTAGGTATGTTGCAAAGCCTACCTGAAGCGTCGTTGAAGATCTGCTGCTGAGGGTGTGCGCGATTTTGGCGCCGTTTAGAGGGGGCGGGTTTAAAACGCGATTTTCTCTAAGCTGTTCCAATCGAAAATGTTCAGCCTAGTTAATTATTAACGAAAAATCGCTGGAAGACCCCGTCGCAAAAGCTATTATTAGGTTTAAAGGCCTTGAATAATAGTTATAGTAGTTTAAAAATCAATCTCTAAACCCGCGACCGCCAGCAACCGCAGGGTCTCATAAAGCAAATAGCAGAAGTTAGGTTGTATATTTTTACATTAAAAAGGGCTTCTAAAGATCCATTTATACTAAGTTTAATATTGCGAGTAGCTCAATTTGGGCCCATTATATCGCGCAGTATTTTTCTCGGCATTTGAGGCACAAATCTGCCGCAATGTGAACGTTCTAAACCAGCGCGTTCCACAGGGACCCACTGGAAAGCTGATTTAAATGGGCATTTATTTACAGCAATTAAACACTAAATTCCTTCCATTTGGCCTATAAATTAATGTAAATGAGATTTAAAAATCATGTTTTATTGTGAATTATTTGTGAATATTATTTGGACATTTAGGCTATTTAAAAATGTTAATCATTTATTAAGAAATGGATAGATGTTTAGATCTAGTAATTGAAGTCTGAAATTAGCTACAATTAGCTAACTAACTAATTATATGCTTTAATTTCAGGTCATCCAAGTAAGATTATTTTATATTTGTTTCAGAATGCTTCAATCTATGATAACTGAAAATTTCATTCAGTTCTCTTAATTTTTAAGAAAGTTATGGGCTTTTGACTGTTCACGATCACAGCTTTTTTGTTATGTCCATAGAAAATCAATAGGGAACAAGATGCTCATTTCCCAGTATGAAAATGGCCATAACTTTTTAAATACTTGAGATATGAAAGTGAATTAGGTGTCAAATTAAACTTATTTTTATGCTTTATCTGATGGGATAAATTACAGACTTGATTTTTAAAATCTCAAAATTTTGTAACATTGCTACTTATTGTCCTGACCCCCACTGCGGGCAGTACCGGATATCCGGCATCAGCAGCAGCACCGCGTATCCGGGTCACGTGACAGCAGGCAGGGTCACCTCTGACGTCACAGCCCGACCAGTCCGGGAACCGTTGAGGTTAAACCCATATCCTGGTCGCTTAAAGGGAAGGGCGGCCGTTTAAAGGAGGGCAAAAACATTCCAGTCCCCAGGGCGGTGACGTTTACACCGGAGATGTTCACACATACACACTCAGTCCGGGTCTGATTCCCCGCAGACTCTTCAGCTGGTTCCGTCCATCTTCACTGAACTGATTCTCCCCCAGCCTGAAACAAGTCGAGGAATAAAGAGGAAATAAACAGATGAAACAACAGTGCCAATAACAGGGACTGGGGTTAATATTTCAACAACACTTACAGAACAAAATCACAGGAGAAGCCCGCGGATCCCCTGATATTTTATCACATTAAACATGAACACAAACACTCACTTGATCCACTTCAGTCTCGGGTGGTTCAGTATGAGGCGGCGGAGATTGGGGACAGATCGGTCTGTGAGGGAGTTGTGTGTCAGGTTCAGCTCCATCAGTGAGGTGTTTGTACTGAGAGCAGAGACGAGATCCTCGGCTCCAGAATCTGTGAGACCGACACTGTCCAGCCTGGAGATAAGAGAGAGTGAGGGTGAGGGACACAGAGAGACAGGAAATGGTGCAAATCCCCAGTGTTTATCAGTGACACAATTACTGATCACATTAATGTTCAGTGTCAGACACCCAGTGACTGTAAACACAATCTCGCAAAGTCTGGGACTTACCACAGTGTCTGTATTTTACAGTCCGGGTTCCTCAGAGACGCAGACACCAGTTTCACTCCAGAATCTCCAAGTTTATTCCCACCCAGCTTCAGAACCATCAGCGAGGGCTTTGTACTGAGAGCGGAGGTGAGATCCTCGGCTCCAAAATCTGTGAGACCGATATATTCAAGCCTGGAGATGAGAGAGAGTGAGGGTGAGGGGCACAGAGACACAGGAGATGGTGCAAATCCCCAGTGTTTATCAGTGACACAATTACTGATCATATTAATGTTCAGTGTCAGACACCCAGTGACTGTAAACACAATCTCTCACAGTCTGGAACTTACCCCAGTATCTGTATTTTACAGTCCGGGTTCCTCAGAGCCGCAGACATCAGTTTCACTCCAGAATCTCCCAGTTTATTCTCACTAAGGTACAGCTCCGTCAGTGAGGGGTTTGTACTGAGAGCGGAGGCGAGATCCATGGCTCCAGAATCTGTGAGACCGACACTGTCCAGCCTGGAGATAAGAGAGAGTGAGGGTGAGGGACACAGAGGGACAGGAGATGGTGCAAATCCCCAGTGTTTATCAGTGACACAATTACTGATCATATTAATGTTCAGTGTCAGACACCCAGTGACTGTAAACACAATCTCTCACAGTCTGTGACTTACCCCAGTGTCTGTATTTTACAGTCCAGCTTCCTCAGAGCCGCAGACACCAGTTTCACTCCGGAATCTCCCAGGTCGTTGTCTCCCAGTCTAAACACAAACAGAAAGTAAGAAACAAACTGATACAAACCCCGACGAGGCTGAGATAACTTCTCCCAAATGGATATTTCTGGAAAAACCTCAGCGAATTATTGAATAAATCTCCGTGGTTGAGGTGTTTGGTGAATTTCACCATTTATTCTCATTCCCCGACGACCGTGAAATGTTCCCCGTGCAGAGAACGATGGCAACACACCTGACCCGGGGGAGGGAGGGTAAAATAGGAGGGGTGCCCCCCGTGCACAGTGACGGCCGCTCGGCCCCGTAGAATGGGCGCTGTTCAGAATAACAGAATAGTGAAACAATTTTACAGTTCAGTTTTAGTGACAAACGAACAGTTACCTCAAGTGCTGACACTTGTGCAGAGCCGGTCCCAGCCGCTGGAGACCTTCACACTGAATGTGGCAACCCCATAGATTGAGGTGCTTGATTGTATCACAGAGCCTGATGGCATGAGACAGGACCGCACAGTCAATCGGGGTCAGTCCCAGTCCACGGAATGAAAGTGATTCCACAGATCCCAGTGTCTGCTGAGCCAGTACAGGGTTCTGAGACTCAAACAGGTAGTGCAGCGTATTCAGGAGGCTCCGTTTACCAGCTTTACTCTCTGTGTTTCCAGCCCGGCGTTTAACCTCCTCCTTCACCCAGTCAATCACTCGACAGATTTTTTGATGAGGGAATTGACCCAGAAACTCCTCCAGGATCCAAGCTGCGCGTGGGGAGGAGAGACCAGCGACAAAACGGAGAAATACTTCAAATCGCCCGTCTGTCATGCCATGGGCTTCAATGAGGAGTGTCTTGATATCCCCGCGATCTGGAGTCAGGAATTGTGCGAGTGCGGCTACAAACTCTTGGACGGTGAGGTGCGGGAAGGTGTACACCAAGCTCCGGGCTGAATCCTCTCTCTCCAAAAGTTCCATCAGGAACCCAGACAGGAACTGGGAAGGCTGCAGATTGTATTTGATCAAATCTTCATCTGTGAATACGATGTTCTTCTCAGCCACTCCAGTGAAGGCCATCTGACCAACCCTCAGTAACACCTCACGGGGGCTCTCAATCTCACGGCCGTGGTTTTTCAGGATGTTGTAAATAAAGTAGCAATATAGTTGGGTGATGGTCTTGGGAACTCGCTGCGGGTCCCGGTGCGTTTGTGTGAAGAAGGGGCCCAGTGTCAGGCCGAGGATCCAGCAGTAGGAGGGGTTGTAGCTCATGGTGTACAGGATCTCGTTCTCCTTCACATGTTTGAAAACAGCTGCTGCCACCGTCTGATCTTCAAAATATCTGGTGAAATATTCCTTTCGTTCCTCACCAACAAATCCCAGGATTTCAGCCGAGACTCTGATCTTTGCCGTTTCCAGTAAATGTAATGCAGTGGGGCGGGTGGTCACTAGCACTGAACACCCTGGGAGCAGCTTGTGCTGGATTAAACTGTACACAATGTCAGACACTTCACACCGGGATTCAGGATCTGGGCACTGGTACTGAGGTTCTGTGTCTCTCCGACTGTCAGCAAAATCGATTCTACCCTTGAATTCATCCAGACCGTCGAATATAAACATCAATCCCTTTGGCTTCTTCCAGACCTCTCCTAGCATATTCCCAAAGTAAGGATACTGATCCAGAATCAGTTCCCTCAGGGTTATTCTGCAGTTAATAGTGTTCAAATCCCGGAATTTGAAACTGAAGACAAACTGGAAGTGTTGGTATATTTTCCCAGTGGCCCAGTCATGAACAATCTTTTGCACCATTGTTGTTTTTCCGATCCCCGGGACTCCGGCTACTGATGCTGAAATCCCAGATCGGGATTTACTCCGGGAAAAGCTGCTGTGGAACAATTGATCAGTCCTGATTTTTTCCAGTTTTCCCCGGAGACATTCCTCTCTCCACTCTTCATGGTCTCGGCCTCTTGCCAGCAGCTCATGTTCCACCAGTGTCCGATCTCGAACTGTGGAGATGATTGTGAGCTCAGCGTATCGATCAAGTAGCTGGAAATCCTTAACCTTCTCCTTCATCAGGATGGTGTTCACGCTCAGTGTTTCAGTCTGTGCTCGCAGAGTCTCCTTGTGTTTCTGTTGAACATCTTGCACGGGAACAGGCAGATAATGGACACATGTTAGGTGGCTCAACTCAAAACTCAACATTAAAAACAACACGAATGAGTTCAATACCCATCAATTAAATCAATTCACTGACTCTTTGGTTATCTACCACTTTCATTGGACTTTCCTCGTTTTACCTTGCACTAAACGTTATTCCCTCATGGTTTACCTCTACTGAAAATAGCTTGATTATAATCACGTATTTTCTTTCTGCTGACTGGATAACATGCAACAAAAGCTTTTCACCATACCTCAGTACATGTGACAATACACTAAACTAAGCTAAGCCTGAATCTACAGACAAAGAAGCAATCCATAGTGAATCCCCGTGTCAGTCTAACAATTGCTTAGCCTTTATTCTTCTGATTTCCCATTCTGCAAAGCTCTGAACAGTTTCAGTATTACATCAATTCTAACAAGTCATTGGTGTGAACTGTACATTTCAACACTCACCTTTCATATGAGAGGGTAATTCAGTTAAACCTCTGGTGATGTTCATGTATTCTTGTGGATCAGGACCTGTTCAAATCAACGAGCATTTATTTAACCAGACTTGAATAACATTGTTAACTCCAGTGTTTCAATGTGATATTCAGTTCAGTGTGTTGATTTACCGTACCGAGCTCCTGGATTTCTTTCAGTATTTTGTGCAGCTTTGGTAATTCATTCTGCATTTTCACAAAGGATTCCCACATCACCCGCCGGGCACGGTTGCCATTTTTCATCACCAGACTGAGGAAGAGTATGGAACTGTCTCTGCGGTTTCCCTTTACCACGAGCTCATCGACACTCTGTGAAGAACAACAATGAATATATTGAGAAGTGCCTGAAACAATGCTAATGGGGAGGGAATTAGCTGTTCAGTGACGTGACAATAGACAATAGGTGCAAGAGTAGGCACCGCCATTCAATGTGATCATGGCTCATCATCCCCAATCAGTACCCCATTCCTGCCTTCTCCCCATATCCCCTGACTCTGCTATTTTTAAGAGCCCTATCTAGCTCTCTCTTGAAAGCATCCAGAGAACCTGCCTCCACCGCAGAGGCAGAGAATTCCACACTCACCACTCTCTGTGAGAAAATATTTCCATGACAGAAATATTTCAAATGTCATTAGAAACGGGATAGTCCCCGAGGATTGGCGTACTGCGCATGTTGTTCCATTGTTTAAAAAGGGTTCTAAGAGTAAACCTAGCAATTATAGACCTGTTAGTTTGACTTCAGTGGTGGGCAAATTAATGGAAAAGATACTTAGAGATAATATATATAAGCATCTGGATAAACAGGGTCTGATTAGGAACAGTCAACATGGATTTGTGCCTGGAAGGTCATGTTTGACTAATCTTCTTGAATTTTTTGAAGAGATTACTAGGGAAATTGACGAGGGTAAAGCAGTGGATGTTGTCTATATGGACTTTAGTAAGGCCTTTGACAAGGTTCCTCATGGAAGGTTGGTTAAGAAGGTTCAACTGTTGGGTATAAATGCAGGAATAGCAAGATGGATTCAACAGTGGCTGAATGGGAGAAGCCAGAGGGTAATGGTGGATGGCTGTTTGTCGGGTTGGAGGCAGGTGACTAGTGGGGTGCCTCAGGGATCTGTGTTGGGTCCTTTGTTGTTTGTCATGTACATCAATTATCTGGATGAAGGGGTGGTAAATTGGATTAGTAAGTATGCAGATGATACCAAGATAGGGGGTGTTGTGGATAATGAAGAGGATTTACAAAGTCTACAGAGTGATTTAGGCCATTTGGAAAAATGGGCTGAAAGATGACAGATGGAGTTTAATGCTGATAAATGTGAGGTGCTACACCTTGGCAGGACAAATCAAAATAGGATGTACATGGTAAATGGTAGGGAATTGAAGAATACAGTTGAACAGAGGGATCTGGGAATAACCGTGCATAGTTCCTTGAAGGTGGAATCTCATATAGATAGGGTGGTAAAGAAAGCTTTTGGTATGCTAGCCTTTATAAATCAGAGCATTGAGTATAGAAGCTGGGATGTAATGTTAAAATTGTACAAGGCATTGGTGAGACCAAATCTGGAGTATGGTGTACAATTTTGGTCGCCCAATTATAGGAAGGATGTCAAAATAGAGAGAGTACAGAGGAGATTTACTAGAATGTTGCCTGGGTTTCAACAACTAAGTTACAGAGATAGGTTGAATAAGTTAGGTCTTTATTCTCTGGAGCGCAGAAGGTTAAGGGGGGACTTGATAGAGGTCTTTAAAATGATGATAGGGATAGACAGAGTTGATGTGGACAAGCTTTTACCCTTGAGAATAGGGAAGATTCAAACAAGAGGACATGACTTTAGAATTAAGGGACAGAAGTTTAGGGGTAACATGAGGGGGAACTTCTTTACTCAGAGAGTGGTAGCTGTGTGGAATGAGCTTCCAGTGGAAGTGGTGGCGGCAGGTTCGTTGGTATCATTTAAAAATAAATTAGATAGGCATATGGATGAGAAGGGAATGGCGGGGTATGGTATGAGTGCAGGCAGGTGGGACTAAGGGAGAAAAAGTTGTTCGGCACGGACTTGTAGGGCCGAGATAGCCTGTTTCCGTGCTGTAATTGTTATATGGTTATATGGTTAAAATGTGTTTCCTGATCTCTGTTCTAAATGGCTTACTCCTTATTCTTAAACTGTGGCCCCTGGTTCTGGACTCCCCCAACATCGGGAACATGTTTCCTGCCTCTAGCATGTCCAAGCCCTTAATAATCTTATATGTTTCAATGAGATACCCTCTCATCCTTCTAAACTCCACAGTGTACAAGCCCAGCTGCTCCATTCTCCCAGCATATGACAGTCCCGCCATCCCGGGAATTAACCTTGTAAACCTACGATGCACTCCCTCAACAGCAAGAATGTGCTGTCAAACTGTGTACTCCCATAGTCCTGACAGTATGAAACTCGCTTCACACCTGGCCGTGTCCAAGAACACAGCAGAGTACAGCACAGGAACAGGCCATTCAGGCCAATGATGGCTATGTTGACATTGATGTGAAATTAATCCAATTTGTTTTGGCCTCACATGGACTGCATTCCACTAGGAATGGATGTGTCCAGTCCAACCTGCATTTCTACCTGCTCTGCATTTTTAAGCCATTATGTGCTTTCATCAACATTCTTACCCCGTGTGAGCCGGCTTTCACTCATTGACCAGATAACTTCTTTATTTCTATAACTACCCCAGTTTTATCCGATCAAAGATCTCTCTTGTACATTTCCTGCAGCTCATCCCCTCCTTTAACTGCACATTCAAGCCCCTGTCCCATTTTCCCGAGTTACTCACGAATTCTCCCGAGTTTTCCCCTAGATTCAAACTCGGAGATGCCAGCCCTAGGTACTCGGGGCTATTTATTTTACTCGTGGACATTTTTCAACATGCTGAAAAAAATGTCCCAACTTACCTGATGCCCGAGTACCTACGGCTGGCATAACGAGCCGCTATGAAATATCTTCGGACTCCTATGCCTCCTACGGATATTCCCCGAGTTTGAAACAAGGGGAAACTCGGGAGAATTCGTGAGTAACTCGGGAAAGTGGGACAGGGCCTTACTTGGCTTCTCTTCCCACAGATGCGTAAATAACCGACCTGCTGAATATTTTGTTTATATTGTAGATTTTAGCAAATGTACTTTTGTTTATTTTATTTTTCTATTGAATTATCAGCGAACAGTTCAATGTCTTATTCAACAGGTCAGGCAGCATCTCTAAATCCTCTGTCCCGAGTTTCCCCTGATTCCAACTCGGAGAATTACGGTAATGGCCGCTCGTGGCTACTCGTGGACATTTTTCACAATGTTGAAAAATCTTCACGAGTTTACCGTGTTTCCCGGATACCCGCCGTTAGCGTTACGAGCCGGTAAGAGACGTCCCACGCTCCAACGTACCCAGTAAGTACATTCTGCGTACTTACCACAAGTCCAATTTTTTTTAACTAGGAAGAGCTCTTGAATTACCTCATACAGTGGGACAGGGTCTTTAATATTATTTATTCGCTCCATAGATGCTGCCGCACCCGCTGAGTTTCTCCAGCACTTTTGTCTACCCTCTCTAAATACTAAGTTATTTTGTGCAGCACATTGTGTGTTTTTTTGTAAACCAGGATCTGAAGTTCCTTGTGCTTGTGCCTAATGCCCTTTGTGGTTTCATGAACTGAGCTAAATGTGACCAATTGATGGCACTTGAGAAGTATTATCGTTTTTGATTCTGGTTTACAAGTTTACTGCTCCCTGACCGTTGTGCTAAGATGCATGTGTAGGAAGAACAGTTGGATCAGAATGGAACATTCTCAGAAATCCCCAGATCACAGGTTTTATTCCTGATACAAAATCTACAGGACACAAACTGACCAGAGGCCAGTGCCTCCATTGCATTGTTCAACCCAGGCAGTGCGAGGCTAGTGGGACTGACATTGGTC
Source organism: Amblyraja radiata (assembly GCF_010909765.2). NCBI lineage: Eukaryota > Metazoa > Chordata > Chondrichthyes > Rajiformes > Rajidae > Amblyraja > Amblyraja radiata. The sequence continues at coordinate 132,931 of NW_022630536.1, read as the reverse complement.
ATTCTTCCCCCCAATGCCGTCAGTTCTGTGACAGGAAACAGAGGTCACTGTGATGCTTCCACTTACCCCGCGTTCTTGTTCATTGAAACACCCCTCCTGTCTCATCATGAAGCCTAGACGTTCAACCTCTTCTTCAATCGCCTGTTTCAGTCTCTCCCGATAGAACGTTGTCAGTTGGAACAATTGGTAGTCGCTCCACTGTGTCAGGAGCTCAGAGAATGTGGGCGTTAGATCTGTGTATTCAAAGAGAGAAACTAAACACCATCTAAATCCCCTTGGCTCCCGCTACAACAGCAACCTTTCAGCAACATCCTTTCAACAACAACAAGATCACCCTGGAGAAAGTACAACGTCGAGCAGCCCGCTTTGTATCTCATAACTACAAGCACAAATCTAGCGTGAATAAGAATCTGTCTTCTCTCAGATGGGATACCCTAGAGCTCCGCAGAATCAGGCTAAGACTAATTGCAATTTACAAGGAGATTCACAATATCACGCCATCAAATCTCCCGCCATCCCAGAGCACCAACTGCCATGAAACATGACAAAATAACGCTCCCTACATCATCAACTCGCTAAATTTCAATAAACTTTGCTACCAATATTCCCTTTATCCAAGGACGATAAGGTGTCCAATTTTCCCGAAGCTAGTCGTAGCTAGTCTTCAACATAGTCAAAGGAGGTCGAAGGAATTCTACATAGTTGAAGGAGGTCTTCAACATGACACTTTTTCAAACTCTCCTAAACTCGCCAATTAGGATAACCCCTTCGACCACCTACGTTTTTGTCCAAATCATGGACATGATTAGAAATTAGATCAGCGGGTCCAGAACTGATCCTTGCAGAATACTATTGGTCACGATCCTAGTTAGTATAACACTCCTCCACCACTATTCCTCTCTCCTGTTGCCCCTCGTTCTAAGCCCTTTGTTTTTTTTCTCTTCCCTGTCCCTACAGTCTTCACCATTCTGCAGCATCCACTCCCCTCCCATTTCACTCACCTGCTCCTTGGATGAGACTCGATGATTCCTTGTTTGATGGATCGCGATCATGATGGATTTCGCCACTTGGGTCAGTTCCAGGGCCGTCAACCACGTCTCCTATTCCTCTACCTCTGGACTGACCTTGCTCGCTTTCCTCTTCAGCGGTTTCACATTCCATTGATGTTTTGGTCTCAATCCCACTTTGCTTTTCCGTCATTATACCTGTATTCTGACCATCTTTCTTTGATGAGGAGCCTGGCCAAAGTCTTTTGAAGACCTTGTGCACTTTACTTAATTTCCCACCTGAAAAAAAAACATTAATTGCAGATTGCAGAGCATTTTCTAATTGAGAAAACCACAGGTTTGGAATAGCCGGCAGCAATCTGAGCTGACATTCTGGGGCAAGTGGAAGTTAATGGTCGTCTTAGCAACAGAGCAAGAAAACAGGCCCTTCAGCCCAACATAACCAAAATGCCCCCATCTAAGCTAGTCCCATCAGTCCATGGGTTGAGCATAATCACTCTAAACCACTCTGTCTTTTGGGGAAAAGATTTAATAGGAATCTGAGGGGTAACATTTTCACACATAAGGTGGTGGGTGTATGGAACAAGCTTCCAGAGGAGGTAGTTGAGGCTGGGACTATCCCAAAGTTTAAGAAACAGTTAGACAGGTCGATGGATAGGACAGGTTTGGAGGGATAGGGCCAAACGCGGGCAGGTAGGACTAGTGCAGCTGGGACATGTTGGCCGGTGTGGGAAAGTTGGGCAGAAGGGCCTGTTTCCGTGACTCTGGGACTAGTGCAGCTGGGACATGTTGGCCGGTGTGGGCAAGTTGGACAGAAGGGCCTGTTTCCACGAAATAACAACTGGAAGAATCGTTCTTTTAATCTGTGTAAGATCACTCCTACCTGCCTGTGCAGTGATGGCAGGGTGATTCTTCAGTAAGTGTCTACTTTGAAGTTTCTGGAAACCCTATTATAAAAACTTAAATGTTTGCAACTTTGAGTGTTGTTTCACATAGATGAACATCTCTACTATGGGAAAAATATGTTTGGCGCAATCTTTTAGAGAATTTAGTATTTTTTAACACTTCTTTTTCCAGGTTGCCCATTGCATTCGGTCATTGACGTTTCGGGTCGAGACACTTCCACTTCTCGACCCGAAACGTCACCCATTCCTTCTCTCCAGAGATGCTGCCTGATCCGCTGAGATACTCCAGCTTCTTGCGTTTATCTTCAGTTTAAACCAGCATGTGCAGTTCTTTCTTACAAAACCATGCACCTTCATAAAATGCTTACTACGGCACATCTGTAGATGTTGGTGAGAGTGTAGAGGAATTGGCGGCTGGCAGACCCATCGAGGGTCAAAGGCCCATTTCTGCGCAGTATGACCCTTGCTTCTGGACATTGATATTCTGACTTGTGAAAACATAAACCAAAATGTGGTGATTTATCACACAGTTCCTGCATCTGTCCACATGTGACTATGCTGTCTCTGCAGATGTAAATTGTCCCTGCTCAGCCCCTTCCCTATTGCCACTTTTTGTTAACCTCAAGTGTTTACAACAGCTCCGCCCATTGTCAGGACATAGAAACATAGAAAATAGGTGCAGGAGTAGGCCATCCTGCCCTTCAAGCCTGCACCGCCATTCAATATGATCATGGCTGATCATCCAACTCAGTATCCTGTACCTGCCTTCTCTCCATACCCCCTGATCCCTTTAGCTACAAGGGCCACATCTAACTCCCTCTTAAATATATCTCGGTCCTAAAAGATTTCCCCCTTATCCTTAAACTGTGACCCCTTGTTCTGGACCTCCCCAACATCGGAAACCATCTTCCTGCATCCAGCCTGTCCAACCCCTTAAGAATTTTGTAAGTTTCTACAAGTTCCCCCGACAATCTTCTAAATTCTAGCGAGTACAAGCCGAGTCTATCCAATCTTTCTTCATATGAAAGTCCTGACATCCCAGGAATCAGTCCGGTGAACCTTCTCTGTACTCCCTCTATGGCAAGAATGTCCTTCCTCAGATTAGTAGACCAAAACTGTACGCAATACTCCAGGCCTCACCAAGACCCTGTACAACTGCAGTAGAACCTCCCTGCTCCTATACTCAAATCCTATTGCTATGAATGCTAACATACCATTCGCTTTCTTCACTGCCTGCTGCACCTGCATGCCTACTTTCAATGACTGGTGTACCATGACACCCAGGTCTCGTTGCATCTCCCCTTTTCCTAATCGGCCACCATTCAAATAATAGTCTACTTTCCTGTTTTTGCCACCAAAGTGGATAACCTCACATTTATCCACATTATACTGCATCTGCCATGCATTTGCCCCCACACCCAGCCTATCCAAGTCGCCTTGCAGCCTCTTAGCATCCTCCTCACAGCTAACACTGCCCCCCAGCTTCGTGTCATCCGCAAACTTGGAGATGTTGCATACAATTCCCTCGTCCAAATCATTAATATATATTGTAAATAGCTGGGGTATGAGCCTTGCGGTACCCCACTAGTCACTGCCTGTCATTGTGAAAAGGACCCGTTTACTCGTACTCTTTGCTTCCTGTCTGCCAGCCAGTTCTCTATCCACATCAATACTGAACCCCCAATACCGTGTGCTTTAAGTTTGTATACTAATCTCTTTTGTGGAACCTTGTTGAAAGCCTTCTGAAAGTCCAGATATAACACATCCACTGGTTCTCCCTTATCCACTCTACTAGTTACATCCTCGAAAAATTCTATAAGATTCGTCAGACATGATTTACCTTTCGCAAATCCATGCTGACTTTGCCCAATGATTTCACCACTTTCCCAATGTGCTGCTATCCCATCTTTAATAACTGTCTCTAGCAGTTTCTCCATTACCGAAGTTAGACTAACTGGTCTGTAATTCCCCGTTATCTCTCTCCCTCCCTTTTTAAAAAGTGGGGTTACATTAGCTACCCTCCAATCCTCAGGAACTACTCCAGAATCTAAAGAGTTTTGAAAAATTATCACTAATGCATCCACTATTTCTACGGCTACTTCCTTAAGTGCTCTGGGATGCAGCCTGTCTGTCCCTGGGGATAGGCCTTTAATCCATTCAATTTACCGAACACCACTTCCCGGCTAACCTGGATTTCACTCAGTTCCTCCATCTCATTTGACCCACGGTCCCCTGCTATTTCCGGCAGATTATTTATGTCTTCCTTAGTGAAGACAGAACCAAAGTAGTTATTCGATTGGTCTGCCATGTCCTTGTTCCCCATGATCAATTCACTTGTTTCTGACTGCAAGGGACCTACATTTGTTTTTACTAATCTTTTTCTCTTCACATATCTATAAAAACTTTTGCAGTCAGTTTTTATGTCGCCTGCCAGTTTTCTTTCATAATCTATTTTACCTTTCCTAATTAAGCCCTCTGTCCTCCTCTGCTGGACTCTGAATTGCTCCCAGTCCTCTGGTAGGCTGATTTTTCTGGCTAATTTGTATGCTTCATCTTTTGTTTTTGATACTATACCTGATTTCCCTTGTTATCCACGGATGCACTACCTTCCCTGATTTATTCTTTTACCAAACTGGGATGACCAATTGTTTTAGTTCATCCATGCAGTCTTTAAATGCCTTCGATTGCATATCCACCGTCAACTCTTTAAGAATCAATTGCCAGTCTATCTTGGCCAATTCACATCTCATACCCTCAAAGTTACCTTTCTTTAAGTTCAGAACCCTTGTTTCTGAATTAATTATGTCACTCTCCATCCTAATGAAGAACGCAACCATATTATGGTCACTCTTGCCCACGGGGCGACGCACAACAAGACTGCTAACTCACCCTTCCTCATTACACTATGCCCAGTCTAGAATAGCCTGCTCTCTACATGTTGGTTTAGAAAACTATCAAGCATACATTCCAAGAAATCCTCTTCCTCAGTACCCCTGCCAATTTGATTCACCCAATCTATATGTACATTGAAGTCACCCTTTATAACTGTTTTGCCTTTGTTGCACGCATTTCTAATTTCCTGTTTGATGCCATCCCCAACTCCACTACTAATGTTAGGTGGCCTGTACACAACTCCCACTGTCATTTTCTGCCCCTTAGTGTTTCGCAGCTCTACCCATATCGATTCCACATCCTCCAAGCTAATGTCGTTCCTTTCTATTGCGTTAATCTCCTCTATACCCAGCAACGCTACCCCACCTCCTTTTCCTTTCTGTCTATCCCTCCTGCACATTCAACTCGTCCACATTATTATGAATGCTCCTTGCATTGAGACACAAGGCCTTCAGGCTTGTTTTTACAACACTCTTACCCCTTATACAATTATGTTGAAAAGTGGCCCTTTATGATTTTTGGCCTGGATTTGTCTGACTGCCACTTTTACTTTTCACCTTGCTACCTATTGCTTCTACCCTCATTTTACACCCCCTCCGTCTCTCTGCTCACACATTTAAGAAACCCTTTCCCTTTAACTCCATCCTCGACTATCCCATTTGACACCCCACCCCCCTTATTCAGTTTAAAACCACCCGTGTAGCAGTGGCAAACCTGCCTGCCAGAATGCTGGTCCCCCACCTGTTAAGATGCAATCCGTCACTTTTGTACAGTTCCCCCTTACTCCAAAACAGATCCCATTGATCTAAGAAGCTAAATCCCGGCCCCGTGTACCAGTTCCGCAGCCACACATCCAGGTCCCGTATCTCCCTGTTCCTGCTCTCGCCAGCACGAGGAACTGGAAGCAAACCGGAGATAACAACCCTCGAGGTCCTGCTTTTCAGCATTTTTCCGAGCTCTTTAAAGTCACGCTGCAGAATATTCAGCCCCTTCTTTCCGACATAATTTGTGCTTACATGCACTACCACTTCCGGCTGTTCACCTTCGCCCTTGAGGATTTTCTGCACTCTGTCCGTGACATCCTGGATCCTGGCACCAGGAAGGCAGCACACCATCCTCGAATCCCGTCTGTTGCCGCAGAAACCCCTGTCCATTCCTCTTGCAATGGAGTCTCCCACTACAATGGCGTTGCCTGACGTTGGCCTCTTTGGTTTTGGCTCAACAGCCCTTTTGGCTTCGCAAGGCAGTCCGCCGCTCAGTGTGATAACGTCTTCTGGCCCGACAGCGTCTAAGTGGGTGAACCTGTTCACAAGAGGTACAACATGCTTCCCTCCCTTTCTCACCGTCACCCACCTTCTTTCTTCCAATACCTTAGGTGTAACAATCTTACTGTTGGACTTGTCGAGGAACGACTCAGTTTCTCGGACGAACCTGAGGTCATCCACTTGCTTCTCCAGTTCCCCAACACGGTCCTTCTGGAACTGTACCTGGATGCACTTCTCACATTTGTAACAGCCAGAGGCACCAGCAGTGTCCTTGACCTCCCACATTCTGCAAGCATCACACTGAACCAGGACAACATTTATATTTCCAGAAGGCTCTACAAACCTTTCAGTTGACTTGATGTAGACGTCACTGCATCTCCTCCCCTATCGCCACCCTCAGCCATGATGATTCAAGAGTTCCAAACTGCTGTGGTTCTGGAATGAACAATATTAAGATATCTGCCAAGCAACAATTGAATGTGAAGGAAGCCGCTACCTGGTGAACCAACACACACAATATCTGATCCAATCAACCCGTCCTCTCAAGGTCATCGACTATCAGGGCCAGTGATGGAAATGGGGGGTGGGGGGGTGTACGCAGGAGGATGGCGTTCCCCTACTTTTCACTTTCCAGTTTATGTCCAATTTCTGTGCAAGAAGGGAGTCAGAGTTGTTAAATATGGTTTTTTAAAAAAAATAAAAAAGACCATGGATAATTGTTACGAGTCACCGCTGCACCGGCCATGAGACAAAACGATTTGTTAACTACCACTGTTAGCACTTGTTAACAGCCAGTAATTAATACAATGTGTCATCAATGTGTCATCCACATTCCTCAGTAAATGTAATTGTGTTTTGACCAAGTATTAATGACGCCACGTTCCTTTGGATAACATTCAAGGCAGAATTTCTTAAAACTCATTGTCAGGGCTCCGGACCGCGAGCACGGGCTTCTTCTGCTGTGCAGGTAAAGTCACGTTATTTTATCATTCCATGTTATTTTAATTATTTCACGTTATTTTATTATTCTCTTGCTGTCTCGCTCTCTCCTCCCTCCTCTCCTCGCCGCTCTCTCTACTCCCCCCCCTCTCTCCTCCCCCCTTCTCTCTCCTCCCCCCCTCTCTCTCCTCCCCCCCTCTCTCTCCTCCCCCCCTCTCTCCTCCCCCCTCTCTCCTCCCCCCTCTCCTCTCTCCCCCCCCTCTCCTCTCTCCCCCCCCTCTCCTCTCCTCTCCTCTCCCCCCTCTCCTCTCTCCCCCCCCTCTCTCCCCCCCCTCTCTCTCCCCCCGCTCTCCCCCCCCTCTCTCACCCCCTTCTCTACCCCCCCCCCTCTCTCCTCCCCCCCTCTCTCCCTCCCCCCTCTCTCCCTCCCCCCCCTCTCTCCCTCCCCCCTCTCTCCCTCCCCCCCTCTCTCCCTCCCCCCCTTTCTCCCTCCCCCTCTCTCCCGCCCCCCCTCTCTCCCTCCCCCCCTCTCTCCCGCCCCCCTCTATCCCTCCCCCCTTCTCTCCCTCCCCCTCTCTCTCCCTCCCCCTCTCTCTTCCTCCCCCTCTCTCTTCCTCCCCCTCTCTCCCCCCCACCCCCCTCTCTCCCCGCACCCTCCTCTCTCCCCCCCACCCCCTTCTCTCTCCCTCCCCGCTCTCTCCATCCATTGTTTTATCTCTCCTTCGCTCGCTGTGTCTCTCTGTCGTTCGCTCCCTCCCTCCCTCTCTCTCTCTCGAGCGCGCTCTCTCTCCCGCTCCTCATCTCGTCTCGCTCTCTCACTCCCTCTCTCTCAACCTCTCACCTCGGCATTCCCGGGATCATTTGGCATGGGGGTGGTGGGTGGTGGGGTGGGGGTGAGCCCTTGCCCGTGGCGACTCCTGGTCCGTTCCCTCCGCGGGTGCCGCCTGGCCCGCTGAACTGCAAATGCTGGAACAATCGAAGGTAGACAAAAATGCTGGAGGAACACAGCGGGTGAGGCAGCATCTCACTTGCTGAGTTGCACCAGTATTTTTGTCCACCTACGTTATTTAGGAATTTGTACTCGTCATTTAGGGATGTTATATGATTTTTTTCTAAATGAGTTTAGTGTATTGTTTTCTCTCTCTCCTTCAAGGTTAGTTCTTCGGTTTGCCTTTATTTCGGTTTCATTTTGAGTATTTATCAAGTTGTGGTTGTACCTTTGGAACGATTTAAACGTATCGGATTTTTAATATTCCTATAAATTCATAGCGTTGCCCGAGCGCAAAATCCCTTCAGCTGTATCTGTAGCTGAAGCTACGGGTGGATTAGTAGACCTTGAAGAGGCATTGACGCTTTGTTTTTATGTAGAGGGTTAATAGAGAAGGGCTCCGGACCGCGAGCTCACCGACTGAATGATACAGACGTCCTGACTGAAAATTACACCCTTCCGATCAATTATTTTAGGATAAGCCTTTCTAGAGAACTTGCTACTTTTTGCTTGGCCCATTTCCAAAAAATAGAAATTTGAATTTGGCGTTTGATTGGTACAAGGAGACTACACAGCTCGTAATATCTATTTTTTTTACACACTGTAACTTTCTACATTTCTACTTTTGGATATGTATGTGGCAATGATGGCTCATGGAATTTTCTCCCACACTACTAGTTATATTCGTAACAACATATTTAAATAGTGAAATTTTCAATCTTACCCAGCCCCTTAAAAAAGGCCTGAAGAAGGGACCCGACCCGAAACGTCGCCTAACCATTCCCTCCATAGATAGTCACAAAATGCTAGAGTAACTCAGCGGGTCAGGCAGCATCTTTGGAGAGAAGGAATAGGTGATGTTTTGGGTTGAGACACTTCTTCGGACCCTCCATAGATCCGGCCTGACCTGCTGAATTCTCCAGCATTTTATGTTTTGCTCTTAATGTGATCATGGCTGATCATCCCCAATCAGTACCCCATTCCTCCCTTCTCCCCATATCCCACTATCTTTAAGAGCCCTATCTAGCTCTCTCTTGAAAGTATCCAGAGAACCGACCTCCATCGCCACCTGAGGCAGAGAATTCCACAGACTCACAACAATGTGAGAAAAAGTGTTTCCTCATCTCCGTTCTAAATGGCTTACCTGACATCCCTTGTCAGCCACGGTCGCCCCTTACTGCCCTTGGAATCTTTCTTCCTCTTTGGAATGAACCGATCCTGCACCTTCTGTATTATTCCCCGAAATACCTGTCATTGTTGTTCCACTAACATCCCTACCGGCGTCTCTTTCCAGTCAACTTTGGCCAGCTCCTCCCTCATGGCTCCATAGTCCCCTTTATTCAACTGTAACACTGACACCTCCGATTTACCCTTCTCCCTCAACAATTGTAGATTAAACCTGACCATATTATGACTCCAATACAAGCTGCTCTAAAAATCCATCACGGATGCATTCCACAAACTCCCTTTCTTGGGGTTCAGTACCAACCTGATTTTCCCAGTCTACCTGCATGTTGAAATCTCCCATAACAAGCGTAGCATTACCTTTATTCTTTGCTTTGTTCCAGCTAGTCGGGTGAATATTGATTTGCGAGGTGCGGCTGTAGTTCTGTGAGCTGCAGCGCTCAGTATCTTCGTGCAAGCAGCTGCCTGTCCACAGTGTGTATTCCAAGCCTCACATTCCTCAGAACAGGGAGCGGTCTCGCTGCTGAAACCAAGACCAACCGGTTTGACAACCTTCTACTGTATAATGTGCATAAAGTTCTTTTAAAACTCCTGTTAACCCTTTCTGCTGGTAGGAATACAGTAGCATGGATAGGATTTGAACAGAACCTGTAGTAATTTGTCAGTCGCATTCCTGGAAGAGTGTCATCTTGGTTTTTCTCCTTCCTTCCTTCCTTCCCTCCCTCCCTCCCTTCCTTCCTTTCTGTTTCACCAGGTTACTGAGCGTTCTCCTGTGCTGTGAGTGCAAAAAGTTTAATTCCGATCGGTGTTATCTTGTAAAACTTAGCGAGGTTTAAAAATCTTTAAAATCGCGCGTGCGCAGATTGGTCACCTTTCCTGTCAGTCACCCGGGACGGCGAGGACCCTTCCGGCGCACCATCGCCGCACTGATTGGCCGGCTTATCTGTCACAATAAAGCTGAAGGAGCTGAGCGAGCAGAGTTTGTGCTTAACCGCGGCCGGAGTGCGGAGCGGCCTGGAGCCTGGCCGACTCCTTCAACCTCGAGATTCTGAGATAGTGAGGAGGGAGAGTGGGGGGATTGACGGAGGCTGGCTCTGGTGGGGCCGTGCGCTAGGCCGGACGGGCAGCCGGCGCCCAGGATCTTCAGGGTACAATATAATACAATAACATACAATATAATACAATAATATACAATACTAGACTAAGTGGGACCCGTTGGGTCCCAGCATCACACGGGAGCGCTGGACACCCAACACAATATTCCACCTCTACACCAATTCCAATATTGCTGGCCAGTGGGGGTGGGTGCTTTCTGTTGCGCTAGTATGAGTGTTGTGGGCCGAAGGGACTGGTTTCCAGAGGGCTAGTATGGAGTTTGTGGGCCGAATGGATTTTGGGCTGGCAGCTCAGTCACTGAGGCCTGGTAGTACAATCACTCAGACCTCGCAGGCTGGCGGCTGAGAAACTGCCAGAAATCCTGCCCAAAACAGGTGACAGACTCTGAGAGAGAGAGAAGGGTGAAGAGGGTGGACTGAATGGATTATTGGGCTGGCATTTCAGTCACTTACGGCTGGTGGGCTGTTACCCCACCTACCTCCACCCCCCCACTCTGCTCCTTGTCAGTCCCCTCCCCCCACGCAATCAGTGCATCTCCCCACAACCTCCCCTCCATGCAATCTTAGTGGCTCTCCCACAGAGCAGCCATTCCTGCCTATTAGGTTCCCATTGGGATGAAGAACACACAGGCATTACAAGTGCAAAAATGTTTTATTAAAGTTTAAAATGTGAATGACTCTTAAAATATAAGAATAATTTAAATTTTAAAGATGAGATTTATTAAGTTCTTACTTGTTGTGTCTCTTGGTGTGTTCCGCTCAGTCACTGAGGCCTGGCAGGCTGGCGGCTGAGAAACTGCCAGAAATCCTGCCAAAACAGGTAACAGATTGTAAGAGAGAGAGAGGGGGGAAGAGGGTGGACTGAATGGATTATTGGGCTGGCAGTTCAGTCACTTACGGCTGGTGGGCTGGCAATTCACTAGCTCACGGCTCGTGGGCTGGCAGTACAGTCACTCATGCCTGGTACGCTGGCAGTTCACTCAGTCACCCCACCTACCTTCACCCCCCCCACTCTGTTCCTTGTCATTCCCCTCCCCTCACGCATTCAGTGCATCTCCCCACAACCTCCCCCCATGCACTCTTAGTGGCTCTCCCACAGAGCAGCCATTCCTGCCTATTAGGTTCCCATTGTGATGACGAACACACAGCATTAAAAGTGCAAAAAGATTTTATTAAAGTTAAAAATGTGAATGACTCTTAAAATATAAGAACAATTTAAATTTTAAAGATGAGATTTATTACATTCTTACTTGTTGTGTCTCTTGTTGTGTCTCTTGTTGTGTTCTGCTGCTCACTGACTCTTGATGACTATTTGCTGTTGATAAAAAGAGACAATTTTAATATAGAGAAAGTCAGCGGTCGAATTTTATGAAAATCTGAGAATTTATCTCAGAAGTCATCATTCAACGAAGCACACTTTTATTGACAACATTCTATGGTCGATGTTCCATCCTTCAAGAAAAAGTTGATGTTTCCCTTCATCTTTCCATCAAAAGGCTTAGTGTTGCGGAAGACATCTTAAAGAGTTCTGTCCACCGCTTCAAAGCTTTCTCTCCTAATCATTGCACCTTCATCCCAAACAATACCTTTCACTTGCCTCATGAAATGTGCCGTCTTAGAGTCCTTCTCGATGGTGCACAATGTATCCTCGGCCACTTGGATGGGTATCTTGAATCGAGAATGTGTAGTTCTTCCACCAGGCATTAATGTAGCTGCTATCCCAGAGGATGCTACAGCAATAGCCACATCACCTTGACCTCTAATGTTTCCTGACATGATGTGAAAAAAACAGCCGAAAGACCATTTCAGTTGTTAATGAACAGTAAGGAATTTGTGCAAAACATTATTTTGAGGTGGGGGCTATCAGGGTGGGGTGGGGGTGGCAAATGTCATGCTGCCAAGGGAGGGGCACAGCTTCAGGCGGGGGGTCTTATGAGCTGATGAGAAAGGGGGGGTGTCCTCATGCAGGGGATGTGGGCGTCTTCAGTAGGGGGTGCATCCTATAGCCAGGTGGAGGGCAGCATCTTGAGCCGGGGGATGTCAGTGTGGGGGGGGGGAGGGGGGGGGAGGTGGTGAGCGAATTACCCATGACCTCTGGACTCACTCACTGCCTTGGGATTAACTCATGGCCTTTGGACTGGCTGACTCTCACGGCTTGTGGACTGACTGATGGGCGACTTCTGGAGTCACGTCCCACTTTTGTAAACTGAAAACTGTAACATCTACATTGAGGAACAGCTTCTTCCTGACAGCTATCATGCTATTAAACATAACAAATGAGCTCTGAACTACGAAAGACTATATTATTTGTACTATTTGTTGATCACACACACTCCACCCCACACAGACTCGCACAAACAGACACACACAAACAGACTTTCACACACATAGACTCATTCACACTCACACACAGACTCATTCACACACACACACACACACACACACACACACACACACACACTCACTCACACACACATACACAAACTCATCCCCCACCTCAAGACGCTGCCCTCTGGGTGGTAAACGTCGTGCAGCCAAGGGAGGGGCACAGCTTCAGGCGGGGGCTCTCGTGAGCTGATGAGAAGGGAGGGTGTCCTCATGCAGGGGATGTGGGCGGCTTCAGTAGGGGGTGCGTCCTATAGCCAAGCAGAGGGCAGCATCTTGAGGTGGGGTGCAGTGGAGGGGGCGGGGATGGTGAGTGACTTACTGATGACATCTGGGCTCACTCACTGCCTTGGGATTAACTCATGGCCTTTGGACTGACTGATTCTCACAGCCTGGGGACTGACTGATGCCCGACTTCTGGAGTCACGTCCGACTTTTGTAAACTGAAAACTGTAACATCTACATTGAGGAACAGCTTTTTCCTGACAGCCATCACGCTATTAAACATAACAAATAAGCTCTGAACTACGAAAGACTACATTTCACACACACTCACACACATAGGCACACACACACACTCATATTCACACACACACACACACTCATATTCACCCACACATATTCACACACACACACACACATATATATTCACACACACACACTCACACACATATTCACACCCATTCACACATACACACAAATTCACACAAATTCACACACATACACACAAATTCACACACACACGCACACTCACACACACACGCATATTCACACACACGTACACATAATCACACACATACACACACATAATCACACACATACACATACACATGTTCACACACACATGTTCACGCACACATGTTTACGCACACATATTCACAAACACATATATTCACACACACATATTCACACACTCACACACACATATTCCCACACACACATATTCACACACACACACACATATTCACACACACACATACATACATACACACACACACACACATTCAAGCAACAATTGAATGCGAAGGAAGCCGCTACCTGGCGAACCAACACACACAATATCTGATCCAATCAACCCGTCCTCTCAAGGTCATCGACTATCAGGGCCAGTGATGGAAATGGGGGGGTGGGGGGGGGGGGGGGGTGTACGCAGGAGGATGGCGTTCCCCTACTTTTCACTTTCCAGTTTATGTCCAATTTCTGTGCAAGAACGGTCATAGTTGTTAAATATGGGTATTTTTTAAAATAAAAAAGACCATGGATAATCGTTACAACGAGTCACCGCTGCACCGGCCATGAGACAAAACGATTTGTTAACTACCACTGTTAGCACTAGTTAACAGCCGGTAATTAAAACAATGTGTCATCAATGTGTCATCCACATTCCTCAGTAAATGTAATTGTGTTTTGACCAAGTATTAATGACGCCACGTTCCTTTGGATAACATTCAAGGCAGAATTTCTTAAAACTCATTGTCAGGGCTCCTGACCGCGAGCACGGGCTTCTTCTGCTGTGCAGGTAAAGTCACGTTATTTTATTATTCCATGTTATTTTAATGATTTCACGTTATTTTATTATTCTCTCGCTGTCTCGCTCCCTCCTCTCCCCTCTCCGCTCTCTCTCCCCCCCTCTCCTCCCCCCCTCTCTCCTCCCCCCCTCCTCTCCCGCACCTCCTCCCCCCCCTCTCTTCCTCCCCCTCTCTCCCCCCCACCCCCATCTCCCCCCACCCCCTTCTCTCTCCATCCATTGTTTTATCTCTCCTTCTCTCGCTGTGTCTCTCTGTCGTTCGCTCCCTCCCTCCCTCTCTCTCTCTCGAGCGCGCTCTCTCTCCCGCTCCTCATCTCGTCTCGCTCTCTCACTCCCTCTCTCTCAACCTCTCACCGCGGCATTCCCGGGATCACTTGGCATGGGGGTGGGGTGGGGTGGGGGAGCCCTGGCCCGTGGCGACTCCTGGTCCGTTCCCTCCGCGGGTGCCGCCTGGCCCGCTGAACTGCAAATGCTGGAACAATCGAAGGTAGACAAAAATGCTGGAGGAACACAGCGGGTGAGGCAGCATCTCACTTGCTGAGTTGCACCAGTATTTTTGTCCACCTACGTTATTTAGGAATTTGTACTCGTCGTTTAGGGATGTTATATGATTTTTTTCTAAATGAGTTTAGTGTGTTGTTTTCTCTCTCTCCTTCAAGGTTAGTTCTTCGGTTTGCCTTTATTTCGGTTTCATTTAGAGTATTTATCAAGTTGTGGTTGTACCTTTGGAACGATTTAAACGTATCGGATTTTAAATATTCCTATAAATTCATAGTGTTGCCCGAGCGCAAAATCCCTTCAGCTGTATCTGTAGCTGAAGCTACGGGTGGATTAGTAGACCTTGAAGAGGCATTGACACTTTGTTTTTATGTAGAGGGTTAATAGAGAAGGGTTCCGGTCCGCGAGCTCACCGACTGAATGATACAGACGTCCTGACTGAAAATTACACCCTTCCGATCAATTATTTTAGGATAAGCCTTTCTAGAGAACTTGCTACTTTTTGCTTGGCCCATTTTCAAAAAATAGAAATTTGAATTTGGCGTTTGATTGGTACAAGGAGACTACACAGCTCGTAATATCTATTTTTTTTACACACTGTAACTTTCTACATTTCTACTTTTGGGTATGTATGTGGCAATGATGGCTCATGGAATTTTCTCCCACACTACTAGTTATATTCGTAACAACATATTTAAATAGTGACATTTTCAATCTTACCCAGCCCCTTAAAAAAGGCCTGAAGAAGGGACCCGACCCGAAACGTCGCCTAACCATTCCCTCCATAGATAGTCACAAAATGCTAGAGTAACTCAGCGGGTCAGGCAGCATCTTTGGAGAGAAGGAATAGGTGATGTTTTGGGTTGAGACACTTCTTCGGACCCTCCATAGATCCGGCCTGACCTGCTGAGTTCTCCAGCATTTTATGTTTTGCTCTTAATGTGATCATGGCTGATCATCCCCAATCAGTACCCCATTCCTCCCTTCTCCCCATATCCCACTATCTTTAAGAGCCCTATCTAACTCTCTCTTGAAAGTATCCAGAGAACCGACCTCCATCGTCACCTGAGGCAGAGAATTCCACAGACTCACAACTCTGTGAGAAAAAGTGTTTCCTCATCTCCGTTCTAAATGGCTTACCTGACATCCCTTGTCAGCCACGGTCGCCCCTTACTGCCCTTGGAATCTTTCTTCCTCTTTGGAATGAACCGATCCTGCACCTTCTGTATTATTCCCAGAAATACCTGCCATTGTTGTTCCACTAACATCCCTACCGGCGTCTCTTTCCAGTCAACTTTGGCCAGCTCCTCCCTCATGGCTCCATAGTCCCCTTTATTCAACTGTAACACTGACACCTCCGATTTACCCTTCTCCCTCTACAATTGTAGATTAAACCTGACCATATTATGACTCCAATACAAGCTGCTCTAAAAATCCATCACGGATGCATTCCACAAACTCCCTTTCTTGGAGTTCAGTACCAACCTGATTTTCCCAGTCTACCTGCATGTTGAAATCTCCCATAACAAGCGTAGCATTACCTTTATTCTTTGCTTTGTTCCAGCTAGTCGGGTGAATATTGATTTGCGAGGTGCGGCTGTAGTTCTGTGAGCTGCAGCGCTCAGTATCTTCGTGCAAGCAGCTGCCTGTCCACAGTGTGTATTCCAAGCCTCACATTCCTCAGAACAGGGAGCGGTCTCGCTGCTGAAACCAACCGGTTTGACAACCTTCTACTGTATAATGTGCATAAAGTTCTTTTAAACCTCCTGTTAACCCTTTCTGCTGGTAGGAATACAGTAACATGGATAGGATTTGAACAGAACCTGTAGTAATTTGTCAGTCGCATTCCTGCAAGAGTCTGTCATCTTGGTTTTTCTCCTTCCTTCCTTCCTTCCTTCCTCCCTCCCTCCCTCCCTTCCTTCCTTCCTTTCTCCCTCCCTCCCTCCCTTCCTTCCTTCCTTCCTTCCTTCCTTCCTCCCTTCCTCCCTTCCTCCCTTCCTCCCTCCCTGTTTCACCAGGTTACTGAGCGTTCTCCTGTGCTGTGAGTGCAAAAAGTTTAATCCGATCGGTGTTATCTTGTAAAACTTAGCGAGGTTTAAAAATCTTTAAAATCGCGCGTGCGCAGATTGGTTTCCTTTCCTGTCAGTCACCCGGGACGGCGAGGACCCTTCCAGTGCACCATCGCCGCACTGATTGGCCGGCTCATCTGTTACAATAAAGCTGAAGGAGCTGAGCGAGCAGAGTTTGTGCTTAACCGCGGCCGGAGTGCGGAGCGGCCTGGAGCCTAGCTGCTTCCTTCAACCTAGAGATTCTGAGATAGTGAGGAGGGAGAGTGGGGGGATTGACGGAGCCTGGCTCTGGTGGGGCCGGGCGGTAGGCCGGACGGGCAGCCAGCGCCCGGGATCTTAGGGGTACAATATAATACAATAACATACAATTTAATACAATAATATACAATACTAGACTAAGTGGGACCTGTTGGGTCCCAGTATCACACGGGAGGGCTGGACACCCAACACAATATTCCACCTCTCCACCAATTCCAATATTGCTGTCCAGTGGGGGGTGGGTGCTTTCTGTTACGCTAGTATGAGTGTTGTGGGCCGAAGGTACTGGTTTCCAGAGGGCTAGTATGGAGTTTGTGGGCCGAATGGATTTTGGGCTGGCAGCTCAGTCACTGAGGGCTGGTAGCTCAGTCACTGAGGCCTGGCGGTACAATCACTCAGACCTGGCAGGCTGGCGGCTGAGAAACTGCCAGAAATCCTGCCCAAAATAGGTGACAGACACAGAGAGAGAAGGGTGAAGAGGGTGGACTGAATGGATTATTGGGCTGGCATTTCAGTCACTTACGGCTGGTGGGCTGGCAGTTCACTAACTCACGGCTCGTGGTCTGGCAGTGCAGTCACTCATGCCTGGTACGTTGGCAGTTCACTCAGTTAGCCCACCTACCTCCACCCCCCCACTCTGCTCCTTGTCAGTCCCCTCCCCCCACGCATTCAGTGCATCTCCCCACAACCTCCCCTCCATGCAATCTTAGTGGCTCTCCCACAGAGCAGCCATTCCTGCCTATTAGGTTCCCATTATGATGAAGAACACACAGACATTACAAGTGCAAAAAGGTTTTATTAAAGTTTAAAATGTGAATGACTCTTAAACTATAAGAATAATTTAAATTTTAAAGATGAGATGTATTAAGTTCTTACTTGTTGTGTCTCTTGTTGTGTCCCTTGGTGTGTTCCGCTCAGTCACTGAGGCCTGGCAGGCTGGCGGCTGAGAAACTGCCAGAAATTCTGCCCAAAACAGGTGACAGATTATAAGAGAGAGAGGGGGGAAGAGGGTGGACTTAATGGATTATTGGGCTGGCAGTTCAGTCACTTACGGCTGGTGGGCTGGCAGTTCACTAACTCACGGCTCATGGGCTGGCAGTGCAGTCACTCTTGCCTGGTACGCTGGCAGTTCACTCATTCACCCCACCTACCTTCACCCCCCCCCCCACTCTGCTCCTTGTCATTCCCCTCCCCTCACGCATTCAGTGCATCTCCCCACAACCTCCCCCCATTCACTCTTAGTGGATCTCCCACAGAGCAGCCATTCCTGCCTATTAGGTTCCCATTGTGATGATGAACACACAGCATTAAAAGTGCAAAAAGATTTTATTAAAGTTAAAATTGTGAATGACTCTTAAAATATAAGAACAATTTAAATTTTAAAGATGAGATTTATTAAATTCTTACTTGTTGTGTCTCTTGTTGTGTTCTGCTGCTCACTGACTCTTGATGACTATTTGCTGTTGATAAAAAGAGACAATTTTAATATAGAGAAAGTCAGCGGTCAAATTTTATGAAAATCTGAGAATTTATCTCAGAAGTCATCATTCAACGAAGCAAGCTTTAATTGACAACATTCCATGGTCGATGTTCCATCCTTCAGGAAAACGTTGACGTTTCCCTTCATCTTTCCACCAAAAGGCTTAGTGTTGCTGAAGACATCTTGAAGAGTTCTGTCCACCGCTTCAAAGCTTTCTCTCCTAATCATTGCACCTTCATCCCAAACAATACCTTTCACTTGCCTCATGAAATGTGCCATCTTAGAGTCCTTCTCGATGTTGCAGAATGTATCCTCGGCCACTTGGATGGGTATCTTGAATCGAGAATGTGTAGTTCTTCCACCAGGCATTAATGTAGCTGCTATCCCAGAGGATGCTACAGCAATAGCCACATCACCTTGACCTCTAACATTTCCTGACATGATGTGAAAAAAACAGCCGAAAGACAATTTCAGTTGTTAATGAACAGTAAGGAATTTGTGCAAAACATTATTTTGAGGTGGGGGCTATCAGGGTGGGGTGGGGGTGGCAAATGTCATGCTGCCAAGGGAGGGGCACAGCGTCAGGTGGGGGGGGGGGCTTATGAGCTGATGAGAAAGGGGGGGGGGGGTGTCCTCATGCAGGGGATGTGGGCGTCTTCAGTAGGGGGTGCATCCTATAGCCATGTGGAGGGCAGCATCTTGAGCCGGGGGATGTCAGTGGAGGAGGGGGGGAGGAGGTGGTGAGCGAATTAGTCATGACCTCTGGACTCACTCACTGCCTTGGGATTAACTCATGGCCTTTGGACTGGCTGACTCTCACGACTTGTGGACTGACTGATGGGCGACTTCTGGAGTCACGTCCTACTTTTGTAAACTGAAAACTGTAACATCTACATTGAGGAACAGCTTCTTCCTGACAGCTATCATGCTATTAAACATAGCAAATAAGCTCTGAACTACGAAAGTCTATATATTTATTACTATAAGTTAGGTCTTTATTCTCTGGAGCGCAGAAGGTTAAAGGGGGACTTGATAGAGGTCTTTAAAATGATGAGAGGGATAGACAGAGTTGATGTGGACAAGCTTTTACCTTTGAGAATAGGGAAGATTCAAACAAGAGGACATGACTTCAGAATTAAGGAACAGAAGTTTAGGAGTAACATGAGGGGGAACTTCTTTACTCAGAGAGTGGTAGCGGTGTGGAATGAGCTTCCAGTGGAAGTGGTGGAGGCAGGTTCGTTGGTATCATTTAAAAATGTATTGTATAGGCATATGGATGAGAACGGAATGGAGGGTTATGGTATGAGTGCAGGCAGGTGGGACTAAGGGAAAAATGTTGTTCGGCACGGACTTTGTAGGCTCACACACACAAAATTCACACACACACAAATTCACACACACATATTCACACACACACACACATTCACACACACATATTAACACACACGCACACATAATCACACACACGCACACATAATCACACACATACACGCACATTCACACACACATGTTCCACGCACACATGTTCACAGCACACAAACACATATTCACACACACACATATAGTCACACATATTCACACACACACATATTCACACACACGCACACATATTCACAACACACACACATAACACACACATACACAAATTCACACACACATTCACACATATACACACACACACATATGCACGCATACATATATATTCACAAACACACACATATTCACACACACATATTCACACACACGCACACATAATCACACACACACACACATATTCACACACATACATACACACACACACATTCACACACACACACACATATTCACACACACACATATTCACACATACATATATATTCACAAACACACACACAGATATATTCACACACACACACAACATATTCACACACATATAGGGAGGGTTTACAGCAGTCGGGTCACGACCCACGACCCGTACTGTTGCTACGCTACACCAAATGGATTACACGTGATGTACTGCAGGTAGGCACTTACCATTGTTTCCAACGTAGCGGGCCCGTTAAAACCCGCCGAAAATGTCAATTTTTGCGCAGCAAATAATTATGGAAATCGGGATGAGCGTGTGAGACATTTAGCCTACTTCAGAATTCCAAATGTGAGGATAAATGACGGTAGATAGAAGTGAGAGCTGAAGGGACAACAACAGACAGTGCTTAGCGAACATTGACCGTTTGCTCACTGCATTTCATCAACTAAGGCATTATTTATTTTTTTCTTGATTTCTTTGGCATCTAAAAAGTTTCAGAAGTGATAAATCTGGCGGTAATTTTTTTTAAATCGCCCATGGTTCTCAAGTGGGTTTTACGCACCAAATGAAAACGTATCTGAAGAAAAGTTTACAGCCAGATTTATCACTTCTGAGACTTTTTAGATACCAAAGGAATCAAGAAAAAACATGAATGATGCCTTACTGTTGATGAAATGCAGTGAGCAAACGTGATAATTCCGATATTTTCAATTATGATATCTGCACAGCCAATGTTTACCAAGCACTTTAGCTGCTGTTGTCCGTTCAGTTCTCTTTACCTTCATTTCGCTTCACATTTGGAATTCTAAAGTTTGGTCCATGTTACCCCGACTTCCACAAATTTTTTCAACACAAAAATTCAACATTTTGGCTGTTTTTAACAGGTAGGAAAGTATGCGTTTCTTGCATTAATAACATATACCGGAAGGGACGGATGTCTCCCAGATGGATTGAGCGGCTCTGTGCGTCAAGCCCTATGACCCAGTGACCTTACGTGCAACCCCCTATTCACACATACACACACACACATTCACACACACACACGCACATATATATATATATTCACACACACACACGCACATATATTCACACACACACACATATATATTCACACACACACATGTATTCACACACACATATATTCACACACATATTCACACAATACTAAATACAGTGTGTAAAACGAAGCTTCAAAGCCTGGTGTAGAGTCTGTGGCTGAAACACAATGCTGCTTTTAAATGACGTCTAACAAACACACACTTACCATAGAGAAAGCAGCCAGCTCTGTGGAATTATTCATCAGTGCCTGTACTCTGTGTGTCTTCTGCAGTCTGCGCCATCTTGCCTCGGACCGGAAATGACGTCACCGACGCCATCTTACCGCTGACCGGAAATGATGTCATCGACGCCGTCTTACCGATAACCGGAAATTACGTCATCGACGCCATCTTGCAATCCAGCCAAAATCACAAAATGAGCGCCAATTTCTAACTTAAACAGTTCTGATCAAATAAAAACGTTTATTCATGCTTTATCCGTCTGAAAACGGTTGCAACCATTTAAACACAATATAGACAATTACAAACTCTTTACAACAAATGCATTTCATTTCTATAAACATTCATTTCAAAGACAATATGGACAAATTTACAAACTCTTTACAACAAATGCATTTCATTTTCTATAACATTCATTTCAAAAACAATAGAGACAAATTTGCAAACTCTTTACAACAAATACTAAAATGCCAAGTAACTTCAGACCACGGTAAACAAAATACATATCAATTAGCTGAAAAAGCACATGGAGGGGACTCACCGTGGAGTAGAGCCGCAGCTCAGAGAGCCATGACCCTTTTGCTTTGTGGGTCGCAGAGAGTGACTGAGGCACGACACTTCCGGGTTTTATAATTCCTCCCTCCCCCTGCCGCCAGCGGGGGCAGCAGAGAGAATGGGGAATTTTGTAAAAACATTAATATCTCTGTCATTTTTCATCGACGGGAAAAATCATCGGCACACATGCGGCGGAGGGGGACTCTGAGCGAGGTGGCCAAAAATGACGGCCGTAGGTGGCGGCGTTCTCGGAAATTGCAGCACAGTCGGCCAAAAACAGAGATTTAGTAATATAGATAATACAATATTACAACAACAAACAATATAATACAATAATATACAATATAAAACAATATTACAATAACATACAATATAATACAATAACATACAATATTACAATAACATACAATATAATACAATATTACAATAACATACAATATAATACAACAATATACAATATAATACAATATTACAATATACAATATAATACAATGATATACAATATAAAACAATATTACAATAACTTACAATATAATACAATATAATACAATAACATACAATATAAGACATTATTATACAATATAATACAATATTATACAATATAATACAATATAATACAATATACATTATAATATGACAATATTATACAATACAAGACAATATAATACAATAATATACAATATAATACAATATATTGCAATATAAGGCAATATAATACAATATAATACGATATTATATAATATAAGACAATATTATCTATATTACTAAAAGTTTGATATTGACTGCTTTTGGCCCACTGTGGTGCAATTTCCGAGAGAATGCCGACACCCACGGCCGTCATTTTTGGCCACTTCGCTCAGAGCCCACGTCTGCCTTCCTGGACCAGAGGATTCTTCCCATCGATGAAAAATCAGAGAGATATTAATGTTTTTTTTAATTCACTATTCTCTCTGCTGCCCCTGCTGGAGGGACTATAAAATCAGGAAGTGGTTTGCCTCACTCAGTCTCTGCAAGATGGAGGAAGCCAGAGGGTCACGTTTCTCTGAGCTCTGAATAACACTGAACACATGTCTACTTAACTGTGAGTCCCCTTAATGTGGTTTGAAAATGAAAATATGGTTGGTTTGAAGTAAAAAGGCCCTGCCTGCAAATGGTTGTTTAGGGGGTTTGGGTTGAAGTGAAAAGGCACTCCTGCAAATGGGGGTTTGGGTGCTTTGGTTTGAAGTTAAAAGGCATCCTGCAAATGGTGGTTTGGGTGCTTTGGCTTGAAGTTAAAAGGCACTCCTGCAAATGGTGGTTTGGGTGCATTGGCTTGAAGCTAAAAGGCACTCCTGCAAATGGTGATTTGGGTGCTTTGGGCAACTTCCTGTTTGCACTGTATATTGATTTTAGATAAAACGCTAACACTTACGGCTTTTTGGCCATCTTACTCAGCCCCCCTCCGCTCAGCAGGTGCAGAGGATTCTTCCCATCAATTAAAAATAACAGTGTTTCAAAAATGTTGAGAATCTCTCTCCTGTCAATCACGCCATGAAGGCCACACCTTTTCCGGTGGGAAGGGGAGGGGTTATAAAACCCGGAAGTGTTGGCTCAGTCTCTGCATGATGGGGAAGGAAGAGGTCACGACTCTGTCTGAGCTGTGAATCAACTGAACACACTGAATGTCTAGTGAAATGTGAGTTTGGTGTTTTGTGTGGTTTTATAGTGGTTTCACCCTGCTTGAAATGGTATGAAACTGCATTTGAATGTGGTGGCCTAGCACCGTGCATGAAATGCTATGAAACTGCATTTGAATGTGGTGGCGTTGCACCCTGCATGAAATGGTATGAAACTGCACCTGAATTCGGTGGCCTTGCACCCTGCTCGAAGTGGTAAGAAACTGCACTTGAATTTGGTGGCCTTGCACCCTGCTTGAAATGGTAGAAAAATGGATTTGAATTTGGTGGCCTTGCACCCTGCTTGAAATGGAATTTCAAGGAATAGCCATGAGTCAACTGCCAGCCCACCAGCCCTGAGTGAGCTGCCAGCACATCAGGCTTGGGGGACTGAGCTGCCACCCCAAGAACCCATACCAGCGCTCCAGAAAGCCCCCCCCCCCACTGGCCACCAATATTGGAATTGGTGGAGAGGTGGAATATTGCGTCGGGGGACCAGCCCTTGCGTGTGAACATGGGACCCAACGGGTCCCACTTAGTCTAGAACAATATAAGAATATAAGATAATCTAATAAAATGTAATACAATATTTGATAAATATACATCTATTGATGCTCCTGAACACATCATCAGTGATGTAACCAGGGGTCATTGGGTGTTTCGGGTCTTTCAACATCAGGCATCTTCGCCCAGGCGACCCAGCCGTGGTTGATCAGACCACAACTTGTGTTCAGGTGACATTCGCTCCTCCCTATGGACCTTCTCTCCTGATCCAGAGCCATCTCGAGGCCTTCTCCGCTGCCTCTGTGGTGTTCTTGATGGCTCTTCTCCTCTCCATTCCATTGATGCCCAGTGCACTCAAGGTTTTGTAGAGCGATTGCCCTGCAAAACCTCTGCAGCCAACCTCGATGGGCATACAACTTGCCTTCCAGCCCTGCTTATAGCAGTCTATGACCAGCTCTTCATACTTGGTCCACGTCTCCCTTCACAGTTGCTTCTAGCACCTTGTCAACGTCCTCGTCGAACTGATGCTAGACTGCCGTCTTGCAGGCCTGAGGCCATTTGACTCAAACTTTCTCCGGAGAACTGTTCCGAGGGACTAGTTGCGCCACTTGGAGGCTTCGGGCTCTATGGGGTGATTCCGGGACAGGCGTTGTGACACTCCCTGTCCCGCCAAACACTTCATCCGGTTCTGGTGAATCTTCAGGCCTTGGTGGTTCGTGCAGACCTTACCACTGCATTTGATACATAGTCAGTTGTCCATTGCCATTAGTCTTTAACCTTTGATCCGTCAAATTGAGGTGCTCATCATCCCCCCTCCCCCTCCTGGACTCCTGGGGGTATTTTTCCATGTGTTTTCTGTAGCGTGATTTGGGTCACCTCCTCTCAGAGGATGCGGTTTGGACTGCCAACCCACCCCACCCCGGTTGCCGTCTTTCCGTATAAGACAATATAATACAATATAAGACAATAATATAGAATATAATACAATAATACAATATAAGACACTATTATACAATATAATACAATAATATACAATATAACACAATATAATACAACTATATAATACAATAATATACAATATAATACAACTAGACTAAGTGGGACCCGTTGGGTCCCATGTTCACACAGGAGGGCTGGTCCCCCAACGCGATATTCCACCTCTCCACCAATTCCAATATTGGTGGCCAGTGGGGAGGAGGGGCTTTCTGGGGCGCTTGTATGTGCCTGGTGGGCTGGCAGACCAGTCACCGAGGCCTGGTGGGCAGGCAGCTCAGTCATTCAGGTCTGGTGGGCTGGTAGCTCTGTCACTCAGGCCTGATGGGCTCGCAGTTCAGTCACTCAGGCCTGGTGGGCTGGCAGCTCAGAAACTGCCAGAAATTCTGCCCAAATCAGGGGGGGGGGAGGGAGAAGGGGAGAGGGGGGGAGAGAGAGAGAGAGAGAGAGAGAGAGAGAGAGAGAGAGAGAGAGAGAGAGAGAGAGTAGAATCATTTTTAGATATTTTTTATTTTTTTCTGCAGATCACAGCAATGAAGGAAGAACGTCTATCCTGGCCTGGACCTCTTGGGAGCCAATGAAGGGAAGGAGAAAAATACTGGGGTGAGGTTTAATACTTGCAGCGGGAATACTTACTCATGTGCCGAAGGGACTCCTCCTGGGCTAGTACAGGCCTGATGGGCCAAAGGGACTCTTTTAAAAAATCTGAGTGAAAGGCACTTTTTCTGGACTTTTCCTGGCCTGGCACAGAATTGCTCCTCCTGGGGTAATACGGGCATTTTGAACGTGTCTGACCGTGTCCAAGATATCCTGAAATGGGAGGGAGAGGAGCCTGAGGTTGTGGTACATATAGGTACCAACGACATAGGTAGAAAAAGAGAAGGGGTCCTGAAAGAAGAATTTGGGGAGTTAGGTAGAGAGTTAAGGAGAAGGTAAGCAAAGGTAACAATCTCAGGATTACTGCCTGTGCTACGCGATAGTGAGAGTAGGAATGGAGCGAGGTGGAGGATAAATGCGTGGATGAGGGACTGGTGCAGTGGGTATGGATTCAAGTTCCTGGATCATTAGGACCTCTTTTGGGGAAGGTGCGACATGTACAGAAAGGACGGGTTGCACTTGAACTCGAGGGGGACCAATATCCTGGCGGGGAGATTTGCAAAGGCTACTGGGGAGACTTTTAACAAGAACGGTTGGGGGGAGGGACTCAAAATTGGGAAAGCTAGCAGTCAGTGTGTGAGGCAGGAGGCAGAGAAGGGTAGCACTCTGATCCAAAATGTAGGGGAGAAAAAAGAAAAAGACAACAAACAGAGAATAAGTGGGGGTGGGTTTCTTAAATGTGTATATTTTAATGCTAGGAGCATTGTAAGAAAGGTGGATGAACAGAGCCTGGATTGACACCTGGAAGTATGATGTTGTGGCGATCAGTGAAACATGGTTGCAAGAGGGCTGTGATTGGAAACTAAATATTCCAGGATTTCGTTGCTTCAGGTGTGATAGAATTGGAGGGGCAAGAAGTGGAGGTGTTGCATTGCTTATCAGGGAAGATATTACAGCAGTGCTTTGGCAGGATAGATTAGAGGGCTCGTCTAGGGAGGCTATTTGGGTGGAACTGAGAAATGGGAAAGGGGTAGCAACACTTATAGGGGTGTATTATAGACCGCCAAATGGGGAGCGAGAATTGGAAGAGCAAATATGTAAGGAGATCGCAGATATTAGTAATAAGCACAAGGTAGTGATTGTGGGAGATTTCAATTTTCCACACATAGACTGGGAAACACATTCTGTAAATGGGCTGGATGGTTTGGAGTTTGTAAAATGTGTGCAGGATAGTTTTTTGCAGCAATACATAGAGGTACCTACTCGAGAAGGGGCGGTGCTGGACCTCCTGTTAGGAAATGAGACGGGTCAGGTGGCAGAGGTATGCGTTAGGGAACAGTTCGGGTCCAGTGATCACAATACCATTAGTTTCAATATAATTATGGCGAGGGTCAGAACTGGACCTAGGGTTGAGATTTTTGATTGGAGAAAGGCTAACTTTGAGGAGATGCGAAAGGATTTAAAAGGAGTAAATTGTGACATTTTGTTTTATGGGAAAGATGTGGAAGAGAAATGGAAGACATTTAAAGGTGACATTTTAAGAGTACAGAATCTTTTTGTCCCTGTTCGGTTGAAAGGAAATAGTAAAAATTGGAAAGAGCCATGGTTTTCAAGGGAAATTGGACACTTGGTTCGGAAAAAGAGAGAGATCTACAATAATTATAGGCAGCATAGAGTACATGAGGTGCTGGAGGAGTATAAAGAATGTAAAAAGAATCTTAAGAAAGAAATTAGAAAAGCTAAAAGAAGATATGAGGTTGCTTTGTAAGGTGAAAGTAAATCCAAAGGGTTTCTACAGCCATATTAATAGCAAAAGGATAACGAGGGATAACATTCGTCCATTAGAGAGTCAGAGTGGACAGCTATCTGCAGAGCCAAAAGAGATGGGGAGATATTGAACAATTTCTTTTCTTTGGTATTCACCAAGGAGAAGGATATTGAATTATGTGAGGTAAGGGAAACAAGTACAGTAGCTATGGAAACTATGAGATTCAAAGAAGAGGAAGTACTGACACTTTTGAGAAATATAAAAGTGGATAAGTCTCCGGGCCCGGACAGGATATTCCCTAGGACATTGAGGGAAGTTAGTGTAGAAATAGCAGGGGCTATGACAGAAATATTTCAAATGTCATTAGAAACGGGAATAGTGCCGGAAGATTGGTGTACTGCGCATGTTGTTCCATTGTTTATAAAGGGTTCCAAGAGTAAACCTAGCAATTATAGACCTGTTAGTTTGACGTCAGTGGTGGGCAAATTAATGGAAAGGATACTTAGAGATAATATATATAAGCATCTGGATAAACAGGGTCTGATTAGGAACAGTCAACATGGATTTGAGCCGGAAGGTCATGTTTGACTAACCTTCTTGAATTTTTTGAAGAGGTTGCTCGGGAAATTAATGAG